>NW_014569800.1:25780-33770 GCF_001313835.1 Polistes canadensis
TAATAAAATAAATAATTAATAACATTTAATAAAAGGTAATAATGTTAGCTTGCACATAGAATTTCCACAGTCGTAATAAAGGCACACGTG
This sequence comes from Polistes canadensis, assembly GCF_001313835.1. NCBI lineage: Eukaryota > Metazoa > Arthropoda > Insecta > Hymenoptera > Vespidae > Polistes > Polistes canadensis. The sequence goes on from NW_014569800.1 coordinate 25,871, forward strand.
CAATGAAAGGAAATCTATTAGCTCAAGTATAAAACGCACGTGCAGTTCCGAGAATCTCTAACTGATAGTAACTTAACACCATCCTCTCTTCGGAGAAATCACGCTTGATTGTAACCTATATCTTTCTAAAGCAAAATTCCGTTCTCAGCTGACGCAGCGATTTAGCGCCGGATGGTAACTAATATTTATTCGCACGTGCAAGGCTAAAAAGTCAACGCATTCCTTTCTCACGAGTTGGTGATGGTTGGTAGTAGGGGAAGCACTTAGCGCAAATGGGGGTACATCTCACTCAACCGTGTGGGACTCGACATGGGGAGCTTAGAGACTCCTCTCCAGTCAGTCTACTGGCAACCTCGAAACTATTCACTCTTAAAAATATTATCTTAATAATAATTATCTCTTTTTAATAATACATACTTATACGTTTTGTGCCTAAGGGTCTCTCTTCCTCTAAGAAAGCCTCAGACAACTCTTTAAGATTTGTCTCTTTTATACGTTAAACAAGAGAAGTCTTTTTCAAGATACTCTTATTATTTGGTTTGCTAGGAAGATAGACTATTTCATTATTTTGTGTAATTAATTGTGTAATTTTATATAAGAATATACTTTAGTTTTACCTGTGCAAAAGTGACATTATTCTAATAAATAAAACCCATATTACACCATAATCCTGCGACCGTTTAATCAACATAATCGATTCAAAAGCTGTTAGGTCCATGGATTATAGAGAGATGGCACAATTCGATCCAGAAGTCATCTTGATACTTTAACAAGGGTAAGTACACCATATTGTTTTTGGAACAAACTAGTGCTGGCACTTCTAGACCTGATCCCTGGCAAAGTACTAGCTCTACGGACTAACTAAAATTAGGGTAAATTTTTGTGGGGTTGTTCGTTTAATTGCGGGAACGTCACATACGCTTTAAAGCTTAAAAGAAAACGTTTCATAGCTTTTGTTATATAGCACTTTTCTAGAAATTCTATAGATTTTAACTACAATTAAGTCCACAAAGTAGCGACAATTTCTTTCTAAAAAAATTAGAAAATTTTTAGCGACGGTAAAAATGTGCTAGTAGATAAATATCGGAATGTATGTCAGGTCTACTGCAATTGAGTTCCGTTGAAAAAGAATTGAATTCTTCACGTAAAGTAACCAAAAAATGTTGTAATAAAATGATTTTTTCCTTTTTTTGAACTGCAGTTGTTTAAATATAAATGTTATTTGCTAGATTTAATTGGAACTAACTCTTTTTATTTGTTAGTATTCGCCCCAAAATAGAAAAAAAACGTTTTATAGTTTTTGTTATATAGCATTTCTTTAGATATCAGATAGCTTTCAAATATTATTTAATCTAGAAAGCAGCTAAAATTTTTCTAAAATATATCTAAAAACTTTTAGCGACGGTAAAATGTGCTATTAGAGACAATACAAAATTGTTGTCAGGTTGACTACAATCGAGTTTCGTCGAAAAAGAATAGAATTCTAAACGTAAAGTAACAAAAAAAAGTCGTAATATAATGATTTTTTCTCATATTTTTGACAGTAGTAGTCGAAATATAAATGATGTTTACCAAATTTTTTCAGACTTAACACTTTTTATTTGTAAGTATACGATTTAAAGCTTGAAAGAAAACTTTTCATAGCTTCTATTAAATAGCACTTCATAAGAATTTCATAATTTTTACCTACGATTTTATCCAGAAAATAACAAAAAATTCTTATTAAATATATTAAAAATCTTTTAGCGTAAGGTAAAAATGTGATATTTGAAACTGAAAAGAATAGATGTTAGGTTGACTACAATCTAATTTTGTCGAAAATGAATTGAATTTTACACGTAAAGTAACCAAAAAAATTTGTAATAAAATTATTTTTTTCCTTTTTTTAAACTGCAGTTGTTTAAATATAAATGGTATTTGCTAAATTTTGCTAGACATTACAGTTTTTATTTGTTAGTATAAGCTTTAAATCTTGAAAGAAGACGTTTTATAGCTTTTGTTACATAGCACTTTTTTAGAAATTTTAAGGTTTTTAACTACGACTTAATCTAGAAAGTAGCGTTAATTTCTTTTTAAATATAATAAAATTTGTTAGCGACTGTAAAAATTTGCTAATAGAAACAAAACAGAATGGATGTCAGGTTTACTACAATCGAGTTTCGTTGAAAAATTATTGAATTCTACACGTAAAGTAACCAAAAAAAGTTTTAATATAATGATTTTTTCCCTTTTTTTTGACTGCAGTATTTCATGTATAAATAAAGTTTGCCAAATTTTATCGGACTTACTACTTATTATTTGTAAGCACACACTTTAAAGCTTGAAAGATAACGTCTCATAGCGACTGTTAAATAGCACTTTTTTAGATTTTGTATAATTTTTAACTACGATTTCATCCAGAAAGTAGCGAACAAATTTTTTAAACATATTAAAAATCTTTTTGCGTAATGTAAAAATGTAGTATTAGAAACTAAAAAGAATAGATGTTAGGTTTACTACAATCTAATTTTGTCAAAAAAGAATTAAATTTTACACGTAAAGTAACCAAAAAATGTCGTAATACCCTGATTTTTTCTTTTTTTTTTGACTGCAGTAGCCCAAATATAATTGATGCTGGCCCAATTTTTTTAATATTACGACTTTTTATTTGTAAGTATACGCTTTAAACTTGAAAGAAACGTTTTACAGCATTTTTTATATAGCACTTCTTTAGATATCTAATAGTTCTAAACTATTATTCAACTAAAAAATCAGCGAAAATTTCTCTTAAATATATTGAACAATGTTTAGCGACGGAAATAATGTGCTTTCAGAAACTAAACAGAATAGATGTTAGGTTTACTACAATCTAATTTTGTCGAGAATGAATTGAATTCTTCACGAAAAGTAACCAAAAAAAGTTGTAATAAAATTATTTTTTTCTTTTTTTGGATGCAGTTGTTTAAATATAAATGTTATTTGCTAGATTTAATTGGAACTAACTCTTTTTATTTGTTAGTATACGCTTCTAAATTTGAAAGAAAACGTTTTATAGTTTTTGTTATACAGCATTTCTTTAAAAATCAGATAATTTTTAAATATTATTTATTCTAGAGAGCAGCGAAAATTTTTCTGAAATAAATTGAAAAATTTTTAGCAACGGTAAAATGTGCTATTACAGACAAGACAGAATGGATGTCAGGTTGACTACAATCGAGTTTCGTCGAAAAAGAATAGGATTCTAAACGTACAGTAACAAAAAAAAGTCGTAATAAAATGATTTTTTCTCTTTTTTCTGACAGCAGTAGTCCAAATATAAATGATGTTTACCAAATTTTTTCGTACTTAACACTTTTTATTTGTAAGTATACGATTTAAAGCTAGAAAGAAAACTTTTCATAGCTTCTATTACATAGCAATTTATAAGATTTTCATAATTTCTAGCTACGATTAATTTCAGAAAGAAGAAAAACTTCTTTTTTAATATATAAAAAATTTTTTAGCAAAGGTTAAGATGTACTATTAGAAACAAAACAGAATAAATGTTTGGTTGACTACAATCGAATTTTGTCGAAAAAAAATTGAATTCTACACGTGAAGTAACCATACAAAATTGTAATAAATTGATTTTAAGACTTTTCTTCGACTGCAGTTGTTGAAAAGTAAATGATATTTGCTAGATTTTATTAGACATACTACTTTTTATTTTTTAGTATACGCTTTAAAACTTGAAAGAAAACGTTTTACAGCTTTTGTTATATAGCTCTTTTTTAGAAATTTTATAGTTTTTAACTACGATTTAATCCAGAAAGTAGCGAAAATTTCTTTCTGAATATATTATAATATTTTTAGTGACAGTAAAAATGTGCTAATAGAAACAAACAGAATGGACGTCAGGTTTACTACAATCGAGTTTGGTTAAAAAAGAATTGATTTTTTAACGTAAAGTAACTAAAAAAAGTTGTAATACAATTATTTTTTCTCTGTTTTTGGACTGCAGTTGTTTAAATATTAATGTTATTTACTAGATTTTATTAGACCGAACACTTTTTATTTATTAGTATACGCTTTAAAACTTGGAAGATAAAGTTTTAGAGCTTTTGTTAAATAGCTCTATTTTAAAATTTTATAGTTTTTAACAACGATTTAATCCAAGAAGTAGCGAAAATTTCTTTTTAAATATATTAAAAGATTTTAAGCGAAGGTAAAAATGTGCTATTATAAACTAAACAGAATAGATGTTTGATTGAAAACAATCGATTTTTGTCGAAATACAATAGAATTCTACACGTAATGTAACCAAAGAAAGTTGTAATAAAATGATTTTTTTTCTTTTTTTGAACTGCAGTTGTTAAAATATAAATGTTATTTGCTAGATTTTATTGGACCGAAAACTTTTCATTTGTTACTATACGCTTTAAAACTTAAAAAAAAACGTTTTATAGCTTTTGTTATATAGCATTTCTTTAGATATCAGATAGTTTTCAAATATTATTTAATCTAGAAAGCAGCTAAAATTTTTCTAAAATATATCTAAAAACTTTTAGCGACGGTAAAATGTGCTATTAGAAACAAAACAGAAGAGACGTCAGGTTTACTACAATCGAGTTTCGTTGAAAATAAAATTGAATTCTACAAGTGAAGTTACCAAAAAAAGTTGTAATATAATGATTTTTTTCCTTTTTTTTGACTGCAGTAGTCCAAATATAAATGATATTTGACATATTTTTTTGGAGTTAACTCTTTTTATTTCTAAGTATACGCTTTAAAGCTTGAAAGAAAACGTTTTACTGCGTCTGTTAAGTGGTGCTTCTTTAGATTTTTTATAATTATTAAATACGATTTAATCCAGAAAGTAGCAAAAATTTTTTTTTATATATATTAACACATTTTTAGCAACAGTAAAAATGTGCTACTAGAAACAAACAGAATGGACGTCAGGTTTACTAATGTTGCGTATTATACGCAGCGAGTGAGTAAGGCGAAGCTCCAAGGCATGTACGGCCCTGCCGATACGTGAGACACGCTTGACAAAGCAGTGTCTTTGTTTTTGGTGGTAGCCACGGTAGTGCTAAGATGCTTGTAAGGGCTCCTTCTTTCTTCTAGCTTGAGTTCTCCAACCACATTTATTATGCCAATCACATGTATCGAAAGCCGCGTTATGCTCGGGCTTTTTAGTTTTTGGTGTAGCATTGCTTCGCTTTTTAGAATAAAAATCAGCGCGTTCTTGCGCCTGTTGGAACTCATCATTTAGGCACTCTTGATTCATCACGTGTGAATCATCGCTCGAGAGACATCTATCTTAGAAAGCTGAGACTTGCGAGAATTACTTCGAGGAGAATTATTGTATTGCGCAATACTACATCATTTAAGTTCGGCCAGCGACAAGGGACAAAGGCGGTCCTGTACTTAGCCAGAATTATTCTGATTTGTACGAATTCTTCGTCAACGTTTCATCCAGGGTTTTTATGCCGAAAGACTTTTCCGTGACGAGCCAAATAAAGCGTACTTTTTAATACTGGCTAGGTAAACATATACTTGTTATTGTGTTTAATTTTCCTATCCTCCTTTCCATTATTAAGCAATCTTGATATTATCCGTAAGGGCATATTTCGATTCACTACAATCCACTGGAGTACCGATTAAGGCATCGGTCGCATCATCAACTACAAACGAGTTTTGTTAAGAAAGAATTGAATTCCGAACGTAAAGTAATCAAAATTAGTTGTAATAAAATGATTTTTTCCCTTTTTTTAACCTGCAGTTGTTGAAATATAAATTTTATTTGACCTATCACTATTTAATTGCTAGTATACGCTTTAAAACTTGAAAGAAAACGTTTTATAGCTTTTATTATATAGCACTTTCTTAGATATCTGATAGTTTTCAACTATTATTTAATTTAGAAAGCAGCAACAAATGTTTCTAAATAAATTGAAAAATTTTAAACAACGTTAAAATGTTCTATTAGAAAAAAGACAGAATGTATGTCAGGTTGACTACAATCGAATTTCGTCGATAGAGAGTTGAATTCTGAACATAAAGTAACCAAAAAAAGTCGTAAAAAAATGATCTTTTCTCTTTTTTTGGATTGCAGTTGTTTAAATATAAATAATATTTGCTTAATTTTATTAGACAAAACACTTTATATTTGTTAGTATACGTTTTAAAACTAGAAAGAAAACGTTTTATAGCTTTTGTTACACAGCACTTTTTTAGAAATTTTATAGTTTTTAACTACGATTTAATCCAGAAAGTAGCGAAAGTTTCTTTTTAAATAGAATAAAAATTTTTTAGCGACGGTAATAGTGTGCTACTAGAAACAAATCAGAATTGATATCAGGTTTACTACAACCGAGTTTGGTTGAAGAAGAACTTATTTTCTTCACGTAAAGTAACTAAAAAAAGTTGTAATAAAATGAAGTTTTCCCTTTTTTTTAATTGCATTTGTTGAAATATAAATGTTATTTGTTAGATTTTATTGGACCTAAAACTAATTATTTGTTAATATACGCTTTAAAACTTAAAAAAAAACGCTTTATAGCTATTGTAATTAAGCACTTTTTTAGATATATTACAGTTTTTAACTACGATATAATCCAGAAAGTAGCGAAAATTTTTTTTAATTATATTGAAAAGTTTTTTGCGACTGTAAAAATGTGCTACTAGAAACAAGACAAAATGGAGTTCAGGTTTACTACAATCGAATTTCGTCGAAAGAGAATTGAATACTACATTTAAAGTAACAAAAAAAAGTTGTAATAAAATGATTTTTTCTTTTCCTTGAACAGCAGTTTGTTAAAATATGAATGATATTTGCTAGATTTTATCGGACTAAAAATTTTTTATTTGTAAGTATACGTTTTTAATTTTGAAAGAAAACGTTTTATAGCTTCTGTAAAATAGCACTTCTTTAAATATCAGATTGGTTTCAACTGCTACATAATTTAAATGGCAGTGAAAATTCTCCTAAATATATTAAAAATTTTTTAGCGAAGGTAATAATGTGCTATAAGAAACTAAACTGAATGGACGTCAGGTTTATAACAATCGAGTTTCGTTGAAAAAGAATTGAATTTTTTACGTAAACTAACTAAAAAAAGTTCTAATAATATGATATTTTCCCTATTTTTGGACTGCATATGTTAAAATATAAATGTTATTTGCTAGATTTTATTGGACCTTACACTTTTTATATGTTAGTATACGCTTTAAGGCTTGAAAGAAAACGTTTCCTAGCTTCTGTTAAATAGAACTTTTATAGAAGTTTTATAGTTTTTTCCTTAGATTTTATCTAGAAAGTAGGGAAAATTTTTTTTAAATATATTAAAAAATTTTTAGCGACAATATCAATGTGCTATTAGAAACTAACCAGAATAAATGTGAGGTTGACAATAATCGAATTTAGTAGAAAAAGAATAAAATTTTTCACGTAAGAAAACTAAAATTAGTTTTATTATAATAATTTTCTTTTTTTTTGGACTGGAGTTGTTGAAATTTAAACAATGTTTGCTAAATATTTCGGAATTAACACTTTTTATTTGTAAGTATAAACTTTAAAGATTGAAAGAAAACGTTTTATAGCTTCTGGTAAATAGTACTTTTTTAGAAATTTTATAGTTTTAAAGAACGATTTAATTCACAAAGTAACGAAAATTTTTTTTAGATATATTAGATAATTTTTAGCAAAGAAAAAATTGTGCTATTAAAAACTAAACGGAATAGATTTTAGATTGACTAGAATAGAATTTTGTCGAAAAAGAATCAAATTTTATTTATTATTATTATTATTACTAAGTTTACTATTAGGGAAGTTGTTTTTTTGGACGGGTTTAATTAAGATGAACACAATATTTATCCGTTGAACGTTTCGTCTCTATTTGAGACTTCCTCAGCAACTAAAATTATTTATTATGACATA
>NW_014569800.1:35326-44952 GCF_001313835.1 Polistes canadensis
AAAAATCTTGATTATATTAACATTTAATAAAATGATTTTTTCCTGCTTCTTTCGACTGCAGTTTTTGTAAAATAAATGATATATGCTAGATTTTATTGGACATAACACTTTTTATTGGTAGTATAAGATTTAAAACTTGAAAGTAAACGTTTTACAGCTTTTGTTATATAGCTCTTTCTTAGAAATTTTAGAGTATTTAACTACGATTTTATACAGAAATTAGCGAAAATTTCTTTTACAAAAATTAACACATTTTAAGCAACGGTAAAAATGTGCTATTAGAAACTAAACAGAATAAATGTTAGGTGGACTACAATCGAATTTAGTTGAAAAAGAATAGAATTCTAGACGTAATGAAACAAAAATTAATTTTATTATAATAATTGTTTTTAGTTTAATCGGAGTTGTTAAAATATAAACGATGTTTGCTAAATATTTTGGAATTAACACTTTTTATTTGTAAGTATAAACTTTAAAGCTTGAAAGAAAACGTTTCATAGCTTCTGGTTAATAGTACTTTTTTAGAAATTTTTTAGTTTTAAACAACGATTTAATTCACAAAGTAGGTAAAATTTTTTTTAGATATATAAATAATTTTTAGCGAAGGAAAAAATGTGCTATTAAAAACTAAAAAGAATAGATGTTAGGTTGACTACAATAGAATTTTGTCGAAAAAGAATTAAATTTTACACGTAGAGTAAACAAAAAAATTTGTAATAAAATAATTTATTCTTTTTTTGAGGCTGCAGTTGCTGAAGTAGTTAAATGATATTATCTAGATTTTATTAGACCAAACACTTTTTATTTGTTAGTATACGCTGTAAAACTTGAAAGAAAAAGTTTTATAGCTTTTGTTACTAAGCATTTCCTTAGATATCCGATAGTTTTCCACTATTATGTACTCTTGAAAGCAGCGAAAATTTTTCTTTAATAAATTAAAAAATTTTTACCAACGGTAAAATTTGCTATAAGAAACAAGTCAGAATGGATGTCAGGTTGACTACAATCGAGTTTCGTCGAAAGAGAATTGAATTCTACACGAAAAGTAACCAAAAAAAGTCGTAATAAAATGATTTTTTTCACTTTATTTTGACTGCAGTTGATAAAATATAAATGTTATTTGCTAGATCTTATTGGACTGGACACTTTTCATTTGTTAGTATACGCTTTAAAACTTCAAACAAAACGTTTTATAGCTTTTGTTATATAGCACTTTTTTAGAAATTCTATGGTTTTTACCTACGATTTAATTCAGAAAGTAGCAAAAATTAATTTTTTAATATATTAAAAAATTGTTAGCGACAAAAAAAATGGGCTTCAAGTAACAAAAAAGAACGGATGTCAGGTTTATTAAAATCGAGTTTCGTTGAAAAAGAATTGAATTCTTCTCGTAAAGTAACCAAAAAAAAGTTTTGATTGTTGAGATGTGTACATTGTCTATTGGAAGGGTAAATGTATGTGCTGTAACGCAAGAGCATGTGTTGGTGTGCTACTGTTCGTGAGAGAGACACACACATGTAAGTCTCCCAACTCTAGTCCATGTAGGATTAGTATATAAGGGACAGCAATTAGCTGTATAGGCCTCTCTGTTAGAAGAATTAAATATGTAAAGTAAAAGTAATAGCATGTGGCACGGAAGAACTTGTAATAGATATAACCTGTATATATGAACAAAATCAATATCACAGCGTTAGCTGAACACCCTTTTAAAACAAGAAACACATTTTTAAATTTGACGCAGCAACTATCCTAGATTTAGAGGAAAACTGGTACAAAAGAAATATTAGCAAAACATATCACATATGTAATAATAATACGGTAAATTATAGAACAGACACAAACAACCTAAATTACATCTACAACAGAATATTTAAATTTAAAACATAATAAATAATAAATGACATTGTACACTGATGATGGCCAGGCTACCAAACACTAGTCTAGATTGAAACAGTTTTGTTAAGGCTTTTAAATAATAACGATCAAACTAACGAAGTTTAGATGTTTTGTGTTTTAGAATATTACAAAAAAAGGCATTTCGAAATTAAATAAAAAAGACGCTGAGCTTTAATGATTGAGGTAATGTACAAAATTAAATTGTATAAATAAGTAATGAGAAATAAGAAAATAAATATTCTAGTTGCTGAAGGAGTCTTAATAAAGAGACGAAACGTCCAACTCAATTAATTTTAAGATCTACTTTTTTTCATGTCCAAGTTTCCTATGAAATTTTGTCATTAAAAATTATAATTTTCGACGAGGAAAAGTACTAAATAAATAAGAATGCCAAAGGGCTATTTTGACTATTTGGTAACAAATTACGATATACACAACAATAAGACATGCAAAAAATTAGATTAATGACCTTAACAAATTAGCAGCAAATAAAAACAAATTAATATTGTTAATACAAGGTAAACATAAACAAGAATATTCTAAACATATTATAAGCAACTTAAAATGTATGTACGCTATTCAAGCTGAAACACATTCTTACAAAACAGAGACAGATAAATTAATAAAGTCATTAAAACATAAGATCTTTAAATTAGAAATAAAAATTACAGTTTGGAAAGTTAAGACAATCGAAAAGAGCATCAACAAAACACAGAATGTTTAAAAGAATAAAATATCAGTGACAGATTTTAACAATTGCACAACATCTTTCAATAAAAATTATGAAAACAAATTTAATATAATTGAAAAGAATAATATCAAAAAATTAAAAACCCTAATTAATGACATTTCACATACTAACAACAAAATAAATGGTCAATGTAATTGTATTTATAATTTGACGGATGTTCAGCGAAGTGGAAAAAACATTAAGTCTAGAACCATGGTACGGTATCCCGTTAAGACTGAATAATGTTACAGTTTGTTCGTTAATAAAAGACTTAGAGGAAGGCATAAGACATATTAATAGCACGAAAAGTGATAATACGAGTATAAAGGATGAGCAAAACAATGTAAGAGGTAAGGCTGTTAATATAATTTCGAATTATTATAAAAATAACCAAAGACCATGGAAGGATGAAGTAACAAAAAACTTTGTAACAACAAAACGTTTCCTAAAAGACAATCTGAATTTAATTATAATGAGATCGGACAAAGGGAATAACACAGTTATTATGAAGAAAGAAGAATATTTAAATGAAATGCATAAAATGTTACAAAATAAAGACATATATCAGTTATTAAATTAAGACCCTACCAGTAGATCCGAGAAATTAGCAAATAATTTAATAATAAAACTAAGAAAAGAATCGATTATCACTAAAGAGATATAAAAGAACATGAAATCTTACAATTCAGTCGCCCAGAAAATATACGGACTAAGGAAAACACATAAACAARGCCTAGCATTAAGACCAGTTGTAAGTTGCATTCGTTCACCGTGGTGTAAATTAGCACAATTTTTACATCATAAATTATTCTCAGCTATGAAAGACAAATTTGTTTTTTCGGTTAAGAATTCTTTTGAGTTTGTAGAATTCATACAAAAAATAACACTACCAGAAGATTATAGATTAGTATCGTTTGTAGCAATCTCATTGTTCACGAACATCCCGAAAAAACTGGTAATAAAAACGATAAGTGAAGATTGGAATGAACTCAAAAACTTCAAAACGATACTAAAAAACATCTTATTAGAAATAATACAATTTTGTTTTGACTCAAGCTACTTCCAATTCGATGGATTTTTTTACCAAGAACTTGATGGTTCTAGTATAGGCAATCCAGCAAGCCCAATATTAGCGAATTTGGTAATGAATCACGTGTTAAAAAAAATTGAAGGCAACTTACACTTTCCAGTTTATTCTTAAAAGTATATGTAGATGATATCATTACTGCAATACCTAAAGATGGAATTGAAGTAGTATTAAAAACCTTCAATATGATAAATGAAAAAATCCAGTTTACTATTGAAGTAGAAGACAACGGAACATTACYATTCTTAGATGTAACAGTCATAAGAAATGAAGACAGAACTATATCAACGAATTGGTATGTAAAACCAACAAGCTCAGGAAGATGTATTAATTACTATTTAAACCATTCTTTAAGTCAAAAAATTGGAACTATGAAAGGTTCACTATTTAGAGCTTTAGAATTAAGCAATTAGAAGTCTCACATAGAAAATAAGGAACAAAACAGAGACCCTTTTAAAGAACAATAACTATCGTAAGAGTCTCATTAACATGGTATTTAATGAATTCAAAATTGAYAAAGATCGTGTAAAAAAACCGAATCTGCAAGATAAAAAGTACATTAAGTTCCCGTATATTAAGCTGTTAGTAAACAAGATAAATAAATGTTTTAAAAACTAATATTAAACTGGATTTCTAGAATCTGACAAAAATAAACTCTATTWACACTAAATTAAAAGATAAAGTGGATAAATTTGACCAGTCGAACTTAGTGTACAAAAAACCATGGGAATGTGAGATGAGGTCAAACAAAACAGAAATTAAAAAAAAGATTTGACTAACACAAAAATGATTGTAAACCTGAAAATATGAACAAATCCAATACCACTGCGTTAGCTGAACACCATTTCAAAACAGGACATACTTTTAAATTTGACGGAGAAACTATCCTAGATTTAGAGGAAAACTGGTACAAAAGAAATATTAGCGAAACATATCACATATGTAATAATAATGCGGTAAATTATAGAACAGACACAAACAACTTAAACCACATCTTCAACGGAATATTTAAATTTTAAACATAATAAATAATAAAGGACACCTTACACTGATGTTATCTAGGCTAACAAACACTAGTCTAGATTGAAAAAGTTTTGTTGAGGCTTTTAAATAATAACGATCAAATTAACGAAGTTTAGATGTATTGTGTTTTAGAATATTATAAAAAGAAATGTAGTTCGAAATTAAATAAAAAAGACGCTGAGCTTTAATGATTAGGGTAATGTAAAAAATTATATTGCATAAAACGCATGTATCATAATGAGAAATAAGAAAATCAATTTTCCAGTGGCTGAAGAAGTCCCAATAAAGGAACGAAACGTCCAACTCAATTAAATTTAAGTTCTACTTTTTTTCATGTCCAAGTTCCCTATGAAACTTTATCATTAAAAATAATATATAGATTTATTAAACTTTTACCACCTATATTAAAAGATATTTTTCCTCATTAATTTAATACGGTAGAAGAGCGTGGTTATATGCGGTGGTAAAGGTAAGTATACTCAAGAAGTTAGTTATTCTAAATAATATTGTGAAAGCGTTTAAGAATATAGACGCAAAGAGAGTCGAATAAACATAGCTGACGAAAGAGAATCCGAAAACAAAGGATTTCTATTACAAGTATTTGATGGGACTTATTACGGAAAATGGAAGTATAAGTTAAAATTATTCTTGGAACTGAAAAAATGCAATGAAGTTATTGAACTTAAAGAAAGGCCACAAACGATCACAGAAGCCGTATGGAAGAAAAAAGAAATAAAAGCAAAGAATTATATTGTGAACAGGGCCACTAATGCACAACTAGAATTAATTATTTCTGAAAAAGTGCCAAAGAGATGATTGATAAATTAGATGGAAACTTCTTAATAAAAAGTAGTGCAGTTAAATTATTATCTAAGAGAAAGCTACTTGATTTAAAAATGGATGAAAAGGAGAATCTGACAAATTTTTATAACAATTTTGAAAAACTAGTAAACAAACTTAAAAATGTTGGAGAAAAGATATTTAACAAGCGAAGATAAGTTAAATTATTTATTGTTAACACTACTGAGAAGCTGGTCGCATATAGTTGATATAATAGATGCGTTACCAGAAAAAGAAAAAACAGTGGAATTTGTTAAATCTAAATTAAAATTAGAATTTAGAAAAAGAGAAAGGGAGAATCAAAATCCTAGAAGCAGTTACAAAAATTCAAGCGTATTCAAAGCTGAAAAAAGAAAAGATAGAACGTGCTATAGATGTGGAAAGCAAAGACATTTCCAATATCAGTGTACGTATCAGTAATGTGACAGAAATTCGTGGATAGTTAGACGAGGAGGAAAACAAACGCGGGAAAATGTACGATGGCAAAAACATCAACAATAACAAAACGGCAATTTTCAAAACAAAGGCAGAGGCAACCGAGGACGAGGTAATCAACAACGACAAGATCGCTTTGAACCCAAAGTATTTACATCATTAGCAGAAGTTAGCGATAATAACAGCATTAAGGTAAACATTTGCGAAAATAAGCAACAATAGATTTTAGATATTGGATAATCCGACCATATAATAAATAGTGATAAATACTTCGTAAAATCAAAAATATTAGAAAACCCGATTAATGTAAAAGTAGGAGATAGTCGTACACTTAAAGCAACTATTGTAGGCGATGTTAGAGCTAAATTTTTAACAAATTTTAATGAAACAGAAATCAATTTAACAAATGTATTCTTTGTCAAAGAAATGGATAGGAACTTAATAAGTTTCGAAAAAGTCGCTGAAAATGCGAAAATTATATCTTCAGAAAATAATTCTAAAATTTATAGTAGAGAAAATGAATTAATAGGAGTTGCAATCAAAGAAAATATTTTATATAAAATAAATACTATGTTCACAAGAAGCCAAAAATACGTAACTGAAAGTATAGCTAATTGTATGACATTAAAAGAGAAATACCATAGAATGCTCGGACATGTAAATTTTAATTATTTGAATACTTAAAGTAAAAATATCTTAGTCGTAGGTTTGCCAAATAACTTAGAAAAGGAATTTTTAAAATGTGATACCTGTATACAAAACAAAATAACAAATATTGAATTCAAAAATAAAAGGAACAGATCAAAAGACATAGGTGAAATAATTCACGCGGATGTAAATGGACCTCATAAAACTATAGGGTTTAGGGGTGAAAAATATTTCCTAGATTTAATCGATGATTATAGTGAAGTAGCAAAAATTTATGTTATGAAAGGAAAAAATGAAGTTTATGACTGTATTGTAAGCTACGTAAATCTAGTTGAAAATTTAACAGGAAAAAGAATAAAAAAATTAAGGTGTGATAACGGTAGAGAATTTTTAAATAAAGATATGTACAACTTTGCAAAAGACAAAGGATTCTATATTGAACCATATTCTTCGTATATTTATGAACTAAACGGAACAGCCGAGAGATATAATAGGTCAATAATGGAAAAAACGAAATGTTTATTAGCAGACGCGAAAATTTGTACTAGATTTTGGTTAGAAGTAGTTTAACCAACAGCTTATCTGAAAAATAGAACTTTGCTAATACCATAGAAAAGAAGACTCCGTATGAAATTATGATGGGAGAAAAGCCTAATATTAAAAACCTCACATTATACAGTAGTAGAGTTTTTGTTCGAGTTCCAGAAATTAAAAGAAAAAGTAGATGTGATAGGAAAGCAGATATTCGAGTAATAGTTGGTTATGATGTCGTAGGTTATAGAGTTTTAGTAAACAATAGAGAATTTGTAGCTAAGCATGTAGAAATAATTGATCAAAATGTTAAATTAGTAGGGTTAAATGGTATGGATGACTCTAAACTTTTTTCTACTCCATCTCTCGAGGTTAGTAGGGAATCGAAAACTGAACCGGAAAATGAACGTGAATCTGAATTAGAAAAAGAACCTAAATATGAAAGAAACGGAAATGAAATCTTTGAACCGAGTACAAACAATAAAAATTTGAACCTAATAAGGAGGTCTGAAAGAAAGAAAAGTCCAGTAAAAAGATATGGAAATCCGATAACTWATTGTATCTATGTAAACTTTGTAAGTGCTGATAGTCCCGAGAACTATCATGAAGCAATAAATAATAACGAGAGCGAGAAATAGCAAGAAGCCGTGGACAAAGAAATTGATAGCTTAAATAAAAATGCAACATGGAAGTTAGTCGAAAAACCGAAAGACAAAAAAGCACTAGATTCAAAGTGGGTCTATACAAAGAAAGGAGACAATAAATATAGGGCAAAAATTGTGGTAAAAGGATTTCAGCAAAAAGAGATAATTAATGATATTTATTCACCAGTTGCGAGGACACAAACAATAAAAATTTTACTAAATTATTGTGTACAAAATAATTTTCAAATTGATCAAATGGACGTAGAGTCAGCGTTCATTAATAGAAAAGTAAAATCAGACGTCTTTGTAAAACAATCTCAAGGTTATGATGATGATTAACGAAGAGTATGTAAATTAGACAAGGCTTTGTACGGACTACACGAAAGTCAACGCGCATGGTATGAATGTTTAGATAATTATTTAAGCGAATTAGGTTTCGAGAAAAATAAAGTTGAATATTGTTTATATTTTATGAAAGTCAAAAGTGAAAAGGTTTATTTATTTATTTTTGTTGATAATTTATTATTAGCAAGTAAGGATAGAAAGTTAATTGAATATATCAAAAGAAAATTAACTGAAAAATTTCGAATGAAAGATATGGGACAAGTTAATACGTACTTAGGAATGAATATTAATTATGATTGTAGTAAAAATTACATGACTCTAGATCAAAAGGACTATATTGAGTTTTTAGCGAGAAAACATAGCATAGAAAATGCGAAACTGTATGCTACTCCAATGGAACAAAACTTAAAATGTAAGCCAGCTTTAACAGCATCAAATGATATAAAATATAGAAACTTAATTAATGCACTGCTATATATAAGCTCAAGTACTAGACAAGATATATGCTATTCAGTAAATTACTTAAGTAGACTTCAAAATTGTTACGACCCGAGTCATAATAAATATGCACTAAAAATATTAAAGTATCTATTTTATACGAAAGAATTACAATTGGTTTATAAGAAAAATCTAAATGCTAATACTTTAGAATGTTGTGTTGATGCCGATTGGGCAGAAGACATAGTTGACAGAAAATCAACAACACGATATGTAATCAAAATGTATGAAAACACTATTTATTGGAAATCGAAAAAGCARAATATTGTAACAAAGTCGTCTACCGAAGCTGAGTATGTTGCGTTATCAACATGTGTGAGTGAATTAAAATTAAGTAAAGATTTGCTAAAGATATTTGAAATAGATATTAAGAATACAATTAAAACTTATGAGAATAATGCAGATGCGATTATTATTAGTAAGTACAGACATCTAACAAAAAATTCCAAATATATTGAAACACACTATTATTTCGTAAATGAAAATTATTTAGAAGGTATAGTTGATGTAATTAAAATTGATACAGATAAAAATCCTTCTGATATTTTCACTTAATCATTAGGACGAATTAAATTTAAAAATTTAGAAAAGGATTACAATTAGAATAGGACTAAGTAATTGGGAATTATAAAATCTATGGCAATATAAAAGTAACGAGGCGTGTTGAGATTTTTACATTGTCTATTGCAAGGTTAAATGTATGTGCT
Organism: Polistes canadensis; assembly: GCF_001313835.1. Lineage (NCBI taxonomy): Eukaryota > Metazoa > Arthropoda > Insecta > Hymenoptera > Vespidae > Polistes > Polistes canadensis. The sequence goes on from NW_014569800.1 coordinate 44,711, forward strand.
GTAGCGAAAGAGCATGTGTTCGTGTGCTACTGTTCGTGAGAGAGACACACACATGTAAGTCTTCCGACTCTAGTCCATGTAAGTTTAGTATATGAGGGACAGCGATTAGCTGTGTAGGCCTCTCTGTTAGAAGAAATAAATAGTTAAAGTAAAAGTAAGAGCATGTGGCACGGAAAAACTTGTAATAGATATAATATATATTTATATACATATTATATATACAATAATAGATATAATATATA
>NW_014569800.1:45036-72264 GCF_001313835.1 Polistes canadensis
CTCATTAATTTAACAGTAATAAAATGATTTCTTTTTGTTTTCTTCAACTGCAGTTGTTGTTAAACTTATGATATATGCTAGATTTTCTATTTTTTTTATAGTTTTTAACTACGACTTAAGACAGAAAGTAGCAATAATTACTTCGTTAATATATTAGAACATTTTTAGCAACGGTAAAAATGTGCTACTAGAAGCAAAACAGAATGAAAGTCAGGTTTACTACAATCGAGTTTCGTTGAAAAAATATAGAATTTATCACGTAAAGTAACAAAAAAAGTTTGCAATAAAATGACTTTTTCCCTTTTTTCAGACTACAGTTGTTATAATATAAATGTTATTTTCTAGAGTTTATTAGACCGAAACCCTTTTTATTTGTTAGTAAACGCTTTAAACCTTGGAATAAAACGTTTTATAGCTTTTGTAATGTAGCATATATTTTGATATCTTAAAGTTCTTACTATTATTTAAACAAGAAAACAGCGAAAATTTTTCTTAAATATATATTGACAAATTTATAGCGACGGTAAAATGTGCTATTAGAAACAAGACAGAATGGATGTAAGGTTGACTACAATCGAGTTTCGTCGAAAGAAAATTGAGTTCTACACGAAAAGTAATCAAAAAAAGTTGTAATAATATGATTTTTTCTTACTTCTTCAACTGCACTTGTTGTAACATAAATGATATATGCCAGATTTTATTGGACATAAAACATTTCATTTGTTAGTATAGGCTTTAAAACTTGAAAGAAAACGTTTTATAGCTTTTGTTATATAGCCTTATTCTAGAAATTTTATATTTTTTAACTACGATTTAGTCCAGAAAGTAGCAAAAATTTCTTTTTAAATATATTGAAATGATTTTAGCAACGGTTGAAATGTGCTATTAGAAAAAAGGTAGAATGGATGTAAGGTTACTACAATCGAGTTTAGTCGAAAGAGAATTGAGTTCTAAACGGGAAGTAACCAAAAAAATTTGTAGTAAAATGAGTTTTTCTCTTTTCTTTACCTGCAGTTGTTAAAGTGTAAATGATATTTGCTAGATTTTATTAGACATAAAACTTTATATTTGTTAGTATATGCGTTAAATCTTGAAAGAAATCGTTCTATAGCTTTTGTTATATAGCTCTTTTTTAGAAATTTTTTAGTTTTTAACTACGATTTAATCTAGAAGGTACTAAAAATTTCTTTTTAAATATAATAAAACATTTTTAGCAACGGTAAAAATGTTTTACTAGAAACAAAACAGAATAGACGTCACTTTTACTACAATCGAGTTTTGTTAAAAAAGAATTTAATTTTTTCAAGTAAGGTAATTAAAAAAAGTTGTAATAAAATGATTTTTTCCCTTTTTTTGGACTGCAGTTGTTAAAATATAATTGTTGTTTGCTAGATTTTACTGGACCGAACACTTTTCATTTGTTAGTATAAACTTTAAGACTTAAAAGAAACCGTTTTATAGCTTTTGTTATATAGCATTTCTTTAGATATCTGATAGTTTTTACTATTATTTAATCTAGAAAGCTGCAAAAATTTTTTTTGAATATATTGAGAAATTTATAGCGACGGTAAAACGTACTATTAGAAACAAGAAAGAATAATTGTCAGGTTGACTACAATCGAGTTTCGTCGAAAGAGAATTAAATTCTACACGTAAAGTAACCAAAAAAAGTCGTAATAAAATGATTTTTTTTTTTTTTTTCACTGCAGTAGTCTAAATATAAATGATGTTTGCCATATTCTTTCGGACCTAACACTTTTTATTTGTAAGTATACGTTTTAAAACTTGAAAGAAAACGTTTTATAGCTTTTGTTATATAGAACTGGTTTAGTAATCTGATAGTTCTTAGCTTTAATTCAATCCAGAAAGCAGCGAAAAAATGTCCTAAATATATTGAATTATTTTTAGCGACGCTTAAAATGTGCTATTAGAAACTAAACAGAATAGATGTAACGTTGACTACAATTGAATTTTGTCGAAAAAGAATTGAATTCTACAGGTAAAGTATCCTAAAAAGTTGTAATTATATGACTTTTTCTCTTTTCTTGGACTGCAGGTGTTGAAATTAAAATGATTTTTGCTGGATTTTATTGGAAATAACCCTTTTTATTTGTTAGTATACGCTTTAAAACTTGAAAGTAAACGTTTTATAGCATTTGATATAAAGCACATTTTTAGTAATTTTACAGTTTGTAACTACGATTTAATCAAGAAAGTAGCGAAAATTTCTTTTTTAATATATTTAAAAATTTTTAACGACGGTAAATATGTGCTTCTGGAAACAAAACAGAATGGATTACAGGTTTACTTTAATCGAGTTTCGTTGAAACAGAATTGAAATCTTCACGTAAAGTAACCAAAAAAAGTTGTAATAAAATGATTTCTATTCTTTTTGACATCAGTATTCCAAAAATAAATGATGTTTGCCAAATTTTTTTGGCTTTAACACTTTTTAATTATAAGTATATTCTTTAATGCTTAAAAGGAAACGTTTCATATCTTTTGTTACTTAGCAAATTTATAGAAATTCTATAGTATTAAACCACGATTTAATTCACAAAGTAGCGAAAATTTCTCTTAAATATATTAAAAAATTTATAGCGAAGGTAAAATTGTGCTATTAGAAACTAAACAGAATAGATGTTTGGCTGACTAAAATCAAATTTTGTCGAAAAACAATAGAATTCTACACGTGAAGTATCCAAAAAATGTTAAAATAAAATGATTTTTTCGCTTTTTTCAGAATGCAGTTTTTGAAATATATATGATATTTGCTAGATTTTATTTTACATAACACTTTTGATTTGTTTGTATACGATTTAAAACTTTAAAGATTACGTTTTATAGCATATGGTATATAGCACTTTTTCAGAAAAATTATAGTTTTTAACTACGATTTATTCCAGAAAGAAGCAGAAATTTCTTTTTAAATATATTCAAAAATTTTTAGCGATAGTTAAAATGTGTTACTTGAAACTAATCATAATGGATGTTTAGTTGACTACAATCGAGTTTCGGCGACACAGAATTGAATTCTACACTTGAAGTAACCAAAAAAGTCGTAATAAAAGGATTTTTTCTCTTTTTTTGACTCCAGTTGTCAAAATGTAAATGATATTTGCTAGATTTTATTAGACATAACACTTTTTATTTGTAAGTATACGCCTAAAAACTTAAAAGAAAACGTATTATAGCTTTTGTTATATAGAATTTTTTAAGAAATTTTATAGTTTTTGACAACGAAACAATCTAGATAGTAACGAAAATTTCTTTTTAAGTGTATTAAAAAAATTTCTAGCGACAGTTTAATTTGGCTATAAGAAACTAAACAGAAAGGATGTTAGGTTGACTTTAATCGAATTTCGTCGAAAAAGAATTGAACTCTATACGTAAAGTAACTAAAAAAAGTTGTAATAAAATAAATTTTTCTTTTTTTTTTTTGACTGCAGTGTTTAAAATATAAATGTTATTTGCTAGACTTTACAAGACTTAACAATTTTTATTTGTTAGAATACGCTTTAACACTTGAAAGAAATCCTTTCATAGCTTTTGTTGTAAAACACTTTTTAGAAATTTTACAGTTTTTAACTACGATTTAATCCAGTAAGTAGCAAAAATTTATTTTTAAATATATTAGAAAATTTTTAGCGACGGTAAATATGTGCTTCTAGAAACAAAACAGAATGGATGTCAGGTTTACTTCAATCTAGTTTCGTTGAAAATAATTGAATTCTTTACGTAAAGTTTTCAAAAAAAGTTGTGATAAAATGATTTTTTCTATTTTTTTACTGAAATTGTAGAAATAAAAATTTTATTTCCTAGATTTTATTGGACTTTACATTTTTTATTTGTAATTATATTTATTAAAGTTTAAAAGAATACGTTTCAAATCTTCTGTTAGATAGCACATTTATAGAAATTTTATTGGTTCTAACAACGATTTAATCCAAAAATTTGCCAAAATTTCCTTCTAAACAAATGAAAAATTTTTTAGCGAATGTAAAAATGTGTTAATAAAAATAATACGGAATAGATGTTTGGTTGTCTACATTCGAATTTTGTCGAAAAATAATTGAATTCTACACGTGAAGTAACAAAGAGAAGTTGTAATAAAATGACTTTTTCCCTTTTCTTGGAATGCAGTGGTTTAAATAAGTATAAGATTTGCTAAATATTTTGGACATTACACTTTTTATTTTTTAGTATACGCTTTAAAACTTTAATGAAATCGTTTTATAGAATTTGTTATATAGCTCTTCTTTAAGTATCAGATAGATTTCAACAATTATTTAATCTAGAAAGCAGCGAAAATTTCTCTTAAATATATTGAAAAATTCTCAGCCACGGTAAAAATGTGCTATTAGAAACAAGACAGAATGGATGTCAAATTGACTACAATCGAGTTTCGTCGAAAGAGAATTGAATTCTACATGTAAAGTAAACAAAAATGTCGTAATAAAATAATTTTATTTTTTTTTTGACAGCAGTAGTCTAAATATAAATGATGTTTACCAAATTTTTTGGACTCAACACCTTTTATTTGTAAGTATACGCTTTAAAGCTTGAAAGAAAACGCATCAAAGTTTCTGATAAATAGCACTTTTATAAAAATTTTTTAGTTTTTAACTACGATTCAATTCACAAAGTAGAAAAAGTTTTATTTAAATATATTAAAAAATTTTTAGCGACGGTAAACATGTGCTATTAGGAACTAAACAGAATAGATGTTAGGTTTACTACATTCGAATTTTTCTCATTACAGAATTGAACTCTACACGTAAAGTTACCAAAAAAAGTTGTAAACAAATGGTTTTTCTCTTCTTTTGGACTGCAGTTTTTATAATGTAAATGATATTTGCTGGATTTTATTGGACATAACACTTTCTATTTGTTTGTATACTCTTTAAAACATGAAAGATAACGTTTTATAGCTTTTGTCATATAGCTCTTCTTTAGAAATCTGATAGTATTTTAGGAGATAGTGAGCGTTGCCCTCTTGTTAGCGTAGATCGATAGGATTTTGTTAGATTAAGTAACTAGGGACAACGGCCGAAATAAAGGACAGTTTGTTAGTATTGAGCGTTGTAAGAGAGAGGATCTGCATTTGTATTAATCACTAGAAATTGTAATTAAACTTTTTTTCATCAAAAATCCTATAAAATTTGGGGCGCAGCCGGGATTAAGGAGCTATAGCGTGCGAAGAGTAGTATTGTGGAAAAATAATAGCGAATATTGTGATAGCGAATTGGTGTGAACTTTACGTGATAGTGAAGAATTAGCGTTGAACAGCGTAGCAGAGTGTCGTGTGTGTGAAACAGGATAGAAGAGAAAAATAATCATGAGCGTCGTACGTAAAGCGCCTTCAGAGTTTTTAGTATCAGAATTAAAGGAGAAGTTAGCAGCTTTGGGACGTGCCACGACTGGTGTTAAAAGCGATTTAATAGCTCGCCTTATGGACGCTGATCCATCGGAAAATTGGGTGATAGGAGACAGTATTGCGAAGAAGGATGTCGAAGAAACGCGGAACGTAACTGTAGCTGCGGGAAGTAAAAGTATGGATGAGCTTGCGCTTTTAAGACGAAAAATGGAAACTTTTCAAAAAGAGAAGGAGATAGCGGAACAAGAAGTGGAATTAGTGTGAAAGGAAATAGAGGTCCTGCGAAGGACGCAAAGTTCTGCTATGAGTCAATTATACGGGTTGGACGAGGCAAACCGGTCACCTGCACAAACGGAGATAAGTAAATTATCGTTAAAAGCTGTTATTGAATTGATTGGATATTTTGAAGGAGAGGCAGATGAGTTTACAATATGGGAAGATCACGTAAACTACCTGCGTGACATGTATCGTTTGACCGAAGGCCAGGCAAAAGTGATGATCGTACAGCGTTTGAAGAAGCGAGCGTTGGAGTGGTTTAGATCGCGGAGATAATACCTGCATCTCACAGTGGATGAACTTTTAGGTGAGTTGCGAAAAATGTTCCATGAGCGAATCAGACAGATGACCTTGCGAACGAGGTTCCAGGAACGTGTTTGGAAGCGTGACGAGTCTTTTAGCGATTATTTTCATGAGAAGATTATATTAGCGAACCGGATAGAGATTGACGAGGAAGAAATGATAGAATTTATCATCGCGGGAATAGCAGATCAATTGCTACGAGATCAGGCAAGGGTGCATGGTCATAAAAGGAAGAAACCTCTTTTGAGAGCGTCTGAGCATATATCGCTGAAAGAACGCTCACAGTAGGCGAAGATGGGTAACTTGATGATACATCGAAGTAACATAGACGCTAGCGTTAGAGGAAAAATAAATAACATATCAGATAACCGTTTAAGGTGCAAAAATTACGGTATAATGGGTCATTTTAGCGAGAAATGCCCATATAAGAGTAGAGGCACGAAATGCTTCGAATGTAGAGAAATTAGTCATATCGCGGTTAATTGCCCTACAAATCGTATCGCTAACAAAAATGCATGTAATATCTCACGATCGGTGCGAGGAAAGTATTATAAGGAAGTAATAATAAATGGTCAGAAATTTGACGCGGTAATTGATACCGGAAGTGATATATCTCTAATGCGAGCCGCACAATACATACAAATAGGATCACCTAAATTGAAAACGAATGAGATCAGATTTCGTGGAATAGGATCAGAAGACAATAAAACGTTAGGGGAATTTTTTGCGGGTATTGAGATTGATGGTAATCAATATACCATTAAAACTTCCGGGGTATCTGATACATTGATGGAGCATGCTGTTTTGATAGGAACTGATTTTTTAAACACAGTGGATATTAATATTAGAGAGGGAAAAATTGCAATTAGCAAACCATCGGGAAGCGACAAGAATAGTGAGGAAGTAGTTTAAATCTTAAAGATAGACTGTGTATACGATACAAATTAGTTAGATCTGTCGCATATTCCATCAAGTGAGCATAAAAAATTGGTGGTAGACTTGATTAATAATTATAATCCGGTGAAAGCGCGTGATGTTGGTGTAAAAATGAGTCTGATACTAAAAGACGAAGAGCCAGTTTATCAGCGGCCAAGACGTTTACCTCCATCGGAAAGGCAGGAGGTAGAGAATCACATTAGTGATTGGTTATCTAGTGGTATTATTCAATCATCGTTATCTGAGTACGCGAGTTCAGTTGTACTAGTAAAGAAAAAGGATGGTAGTACAAGGCTCTGCGTGGATTACCGAAAGATTAATAAGAAAATAGTGAAGGACCGTTATCCGCTTCCGTTGATTGACGATCAATTGGACGCGCTTCAGAATGCAAAAATTTTTAGTACATTGGATTTGAAAAACGGGATTTTCCATGTACTATTAGAACCGGAAAGCAGAAAATATACATTATTTATAGTTTGTAATGGGCAATACGAATTTTTATATGTGCCGTTTGGGTTATGCAATTCTCCTGCAGTTTTTCAAAAATTTGATAATGCTGTGTTCAGGGAATTGATCAGTAAAAAGATAGTATTAACATATATGGATGATTTAATAATACCCTCAGAAGACCGTGAGTCTGGAATAGAATATTTACAGGAGGTAATTCAAGTGGCCGAACAATTTGGGTTAAACATTAAGTGGTCGAAATGTCGTTTCCTTGAATCGCAGGTGGAATTTCTAGGACATGTGATTGGAAACGGAAGGATTAGGCCGTCAAGAGGGAAAACGGAGGCGGTCATGAAGTTCCCACAACCTTCGAACATGAAGCAAATTCAAAGTTTTTTGGGGCTAACAGGATTCTTTAGAAAATTCATAGCTAATTACTCTTTGATCGCGCAGCCATTGACGGATTTACTAAAAGCGGATGTAAAATTTAAGTTCGGGGAGAAGCAAAAAGAAGCAGTAGAGCAGTTGAAGCGAGCCTTAAGCAATAAACCAGTGTTGAACATATATAGGATTAAAGCCGAAACAGAACTACATACTGACGCGTCTATGTACGGATATGGCGCAATCTTATTGCAACGCGACGAAAATAATGATAAATTTCATCCGATCTATTATGCAAGTGTTAAGACTACATTGATTGAGGCGAATTACACTAGTTACGAGCTCAAAGTGTTAGCAATAATAAGAGCGTTACGGAAGTTTAAAATTTATCTGTTGGGTATACAGTTTAAGATAGTAACTGAGTGTCAAGCATTTTTGATGACTATGAATAGGAAGGACTTATGTGTGAGTGTGGCTCGGTGGGCTTTGTTATTGGAAGAGTTCTAATATAAGATAGAGCATAGACCGGGTAAAAGTATGTTGCATGTCGATGCATTGAGTCAGAATCCATTGCCGACCAGCATGGTAATAGATGAAAGTGATGAGAGCGTGAATGTGAGAATTGGTAGTGCGCAGCGTAGTGATAACGAACTTGGAATGTTTTTCGAATTGGCGCAGCGAGATGAGCTTAATGATTATAAGATTAGGTATGGCTTATTGTTTAAACAAGACGAAGGGGAAATGCGATTAATTGTACCGAAATCAGTGATCACTGAAATAATTAGGCGTGTTCACGAGAATGGGCATTTTTCAGCGGCAAAAACGGAAATGTTAGTGAAACAGAATTATTGGTTTCAGAATATGCGTTCAAAAATAGAAAAGTTTGTGCGTACTTGTGTAAGTTGTATTTTAGCGGAACGAAAACAGGGTAAACAGGAAGGATTTCTTAATCCTATTGAAAAGGGTAGCATACCGCTGGACGTATATAACATAGATCATCTGGGACCGCTAAACTCAACGAAGAAAAATTATAGATATATCTTAGTGGTAGTAGATGCTTTTTCTAAGTTTGTGTGGTTGTACGCGGTTCGGTCAACAAATACAATTGAAACTCTAGATAGGCTTCGAAAGCAGGCGGTGATATTCGGAAACCCGAAAAGGATCATATCGGATCGTTGTACTGCCTTTACTGCGCATGAATTTAAGGAGTATTGTAAAGAGGAGGGTATTGAGCACGTAAAAATTACAACCGGTGTGCCTAGGGGAAATGGGCAAGTTGAAAGAATAAACAGAACTCTAATTCCTGTTCTTACCAAGTTAGCGGCGCCAAAACCCCAAGACTGGTACAAATATTTGGGAAGAGAACAAAAATGCTTAATTGCCGTTCTAAATCGCAGCACAGGGACATCTGCTTTTGACGTCCTTTTTGGAGTGCATATGACAGTAAGAAATTATCCACAAATTCGAGAGATTATAGAGACCGAGTGGCTACAGGAGTTTCAAAAGGATCTCGATGAACTCAGAGATGCTGTTCGAGACCAGTTGCAGAAAGTGCAGCGAGAAAATATCAAAACATATAACAAACGACGTAAGAAAGCAAGACGATATAATGAAAATGACTTGGTGGCAATCAAGCGAACGCAATTGGTACCAGGTTTGAAGTTGGCATCGAAATATTTGGGTCCGTATCAAATAACAAAAGCCTAACGTAATGATCGATATGTGGTGCGTAAGGTAGGCGAATCGGAGGGTCCTTTATAAACTTCTATATCGGCAGATTACATGAAACCGTCGGTTGAAAGCATAAACATTGGGTTGAGTGATAGTGAGTCAGATGATGATTAGTAATTATTGTGACAGACATGTAAATAACTATGAGTGAATGAAATTGATACGAATGGTGAGCGTTGCCGTCTTGTTAGCGTAGAGCGATAGGATTTTGTTAGATTAAGTAACTGGGGACAACGGACGAAATAAAGGACAGTTAGTTAGTATTGAGCGTTGTAAGAGAGAGGATCTGCATTTGTATTAATCATTAGAAATTGTAATTAAACTGTTTTTTCATAAAAAATCCTACAGTTTTAAACTTATAATCAATCCAGAAAGCAGCAAAAATTTCTCTTAAATATATTGAAAAAATTTTAGCGACGGTAAAAATGTGCTATTAGAAACWAAAAAGAATGGATGTCATGTTAAATACAATTAAGTTTTATCGAACAATACTAAAATTATTCATGTAAAGAAACCCAAAAAAGTTGTAATAAAATAATTTTTTCCCTTTTTTTGGACTGCAGTTGCTTAAATACATATGTTAGTGGCTAGAATTTATTAGACTTAACAGTTTTTATTTGTAAGTATACGTTTTAAATTTTGGAAAAAACGTTTTGTAGCTTCTGTAAAATAGCACTTATTTAGATATCTGATAGGTTTCAATTACTACTTAATTTAGATTGCAGCGAAAATTTTTCTTGAATATATTAAAAATTTTTTAGCGAAGGTAAAAATGTGCTATTAGAAACTAAACAGAATTGATGTCAGGTCGAATACAATCAAGTTTCGTCGAAAGAGAATTGAATTCTACATTTAAAGTAACCAAAAGATGTTTTAATATTATGATTTGTTCTTTTTTTTTGGACTGCAGTTGTTGAAATATAAATGATATTTGCTAGATTTTATTGGACATATTACTTTTTTTTGTTATTATATGCTTTAAAAAATGAAAGAAGACGTTTTATAGAATTTGTTATAAAGCAATCTTTAGATATCTAAAAGTTTTCAACAATTATTTTTATCTAGAAAGAAGCGAAAATTTTTTTAAATATATTGAAATATTTTTAGCGATGGAAAAAATGTGCTATTAGAAACAAGACAGAATGGATGTCAGGTTGACTACAATCCAATTTCGTCGAAAGAGAATAGAATTATAATCGTAAAGTAACCAAAAAAAACCGTAAAAAAATGATTTTTTCTCTTTTTTTTTACTGCAGTAGTCCAAATATAAATGATGTTTGCCAAATTTGTTCTGACTCAGCACCTTTTATTCGTAAGTATAAGCTTTAAAGCTTGATAGAAAACGTATCATAGCTTCTGATAAATAGCACTTTTATAGAAATTTTATAGTTTTTACCTACGATTTATTTCACAAAGTCGCAAAAATTTCATTTACATATATTAAAAAATATTTAGCGACGGTAAAATTGTGCTATAAGAAACTAAACAAAAAGGATGTCAGGATTACTACAATCGAGTTTCGTTGCAAAAGAATTGAATTCATCACGGAAGTTCACCAAAAAAAGTTCTAATAAAATAATTTTTTCACTTTTTTAGGACTGCAGTTGTTAAATTATAAATGTTATTAGCTAGATATTATTATATTGAACACTTTTCGTTTGTTAATATACGCTTTAAATCTTGAAAGAAAACGTTTTATAGCTTTTGTTATATAGCATTTCTTTAGATATATGATAGTTTTTACTATTATTTAATCTCGAAAGCAGCTAAAATTTTCCTAAAAAAATTAAAAAAGTTTTAGCGATGGTAAAATATACTATAAGAAACAAGAAAGAATGGATGTCAGGTTGACTACAATCGATTCGTCGAAAGAGAATTAAATTCTACACGTAAAGTCCCCAAAAAAAATTACACTAAAATGATTTTTTCTCTTTTTTTTAACTGCAGATTGTAAAATATAAATGTTATTTGCTAGATTTTATTGGGCCGAACACTTTTCATTTGTTAGTATACGCTTTAAAACTTGAAAGAAAACGTATTATAGCGTCTTTTAAATAGCACTTTTATAGATTTCTTATCATTTATAACTACAATTTAATCCAGAAAGAAGCGAAAATTTCATTTTAAATATATTCAAACTTTTTTAGCAAACGTAAAAATGTGCTGTTAGAAACTAAACAGAATAGATGTTTGGTTGACCACAATCGAATTCTGTCGAAATATAATTGAATTTTACACGTAAAGTAACCAAAAAAAATGGTAATAAAATGATTCTTTTTCTTTTCTTTAACTGCAGTTTTCAAAAAAGTAAATGATATTTGCTAGATTTTATTGGACATAACACTTTTTTTTCTTTAGTATACGCTTTAAAACTTAAAAGAAAACGTTTTATAGATTTTGTTATATAGCTCTTCTTTAGAAATTTTATAGTTTTTAACTACGATTTAATTCAAAAAGTAGCGAAAATTTCTTATTAAAAAATTACAACATTTTTAGCAACGGTAAAATTGTGCTACTAGAAACAAAACAGAATGAAAGTTAGGTTTACTACAATCGAGTTTCGTAGAAAAAGAATTAAATTCTTAACGTAAAGTAAACAAGAAAATTTGTAAGAAAATAATTTTTTTCCTTTTGTTGGACTGCAGTGATAAAAATATAATTGTTATTTGCTAGATTTTATTGGATCAAAAACTTTTCATTTGTTAGTATACGCATTAAAACGTGAAAGAACGCGTTTTGTAGCTTTTGTTATATAGCATTTCTTTAAATATCTGATTGTTTTTACTATTATTTAATCTAGAAAGCAGCGAAATCTCCTATTAAATATATTGAAAAATTTTTAGCGACGGTAAATTGTGCTATTAGAAACAAGACAGAATGGATATCAGGTTGACTACAATCGAGATTCGTTGACAGAGAATTGAATTCTACACGTAAAGTAAAAAAAAAGTTGTAATAAAATGATTTTTTCACATTTTTTGGACTGTAGTAACCCAAATATTAATGATGTTTGAAAAATTCTTATGGACTTAACACTTTTTATTTGTAAGTATACGCTATAAATCTTAAAAGATAACGTTTTATAGATTCTTTTAAATAGCACTTTTTTAGATTTTTTATAATTTGTAACTACGGTTTAATCCAGAAATTGGCGAAAATTTCTCTTAAAATATATTAAAAATTTTTTAGCGAAGGTAAAAATGTGCTTTTAGAATCTAACCAGAATAGATGTTTGGTTGACAACAATCGAATTTTGTCGAAATATAATTAAATTCTACACGGGAAAAAACTAAAAAAAGGGGTAATGAAATGATTTTTTTTTTTTTTCTTCGACTGGAGTTGTTGTATAATAAATGATATATGCTATACTTTATTGAAAATAACACTTTTATTTGTTAGTTTACCCTTTAAAAAGTGAAAGAAAACGTTTTATAGCTTTTGTTATATAGCATTTCTTTAGATATCTGATAGTTTCTGCTATTATTTAATCTAGAAAGCAGCGAAAATTTTTAATAACTATATTGAAAAATTTTTACCGACGGTAAAATGTGCTATTAGAAACAAAGACAGAAAGGGTGTCAGCTTGACTACAATAGAGTATCGTAGAAAGAGAATTGAATTGTAACCGTAAAGTAACCAGAAAAAGTTGTAATAAAATGATTTTTTCTCTTCTCTTTAACAGCAGTTGTTAAAAAGTAAAGGATATTTGCTAGATTTTATTGAACATACTACTTTTTATTTGTTAGTATACGCTTTAAAACTGGAAAGAAAACGTTTTTTAGCTTTTGTTATATAGTTTTTTTTTAGAAATTTTATAGTTTTTAAATACCATTTATTCTAGAAATTGCCGAAAATTTTTTTTTATGTATATTGAGAATTTTTAAGCAAAGAAAAAATGTGCTTTTAGAAACTAAAAAAAATAGATGATGGTTGACTGGAATCGAATTTTGTAGAACAAAAAATTTAATTCTCCACGTAAGGTAACCAAAAAAAATTGTAATATTATGAATTTTTTTCTTTTCTTTAACTGCAGTTGGTAAAAAGTAAATGATATTTGCTAGATTTTATCGGATATAACATTTTTTAATTGTTAGTATACGCTTTAAAACTTGAAAAAAAACGTTTTATAGCTTTTGTTATATAGCTCATTTTTAGAAATTTTATAGTTTTTAAATACGATTTCATCTAGAAAGTAGCGAAAATTTCTTTCTTAATATATTAAAACATTTTTAGCAACAATAAAAATGTGCTACTAGAAACAAAACAGAATGGAAGTCAGGTTTGCTACAATCGAGTTTCGTTGAAAAAGAACTGAATCCTTCACGTAAAGTAACTAAAAAAAGTTGGTTTAAAATCATTTTTTTCTGTTTTTTTCTACTGCAGTTGTTTTAAAATAAATAATATGTACTAAATTTCATTAGACAAAACACTTTTTATTTGTTAGTATACGCTTTAAAACTTGAAAAAAAACGTTCTATAGCTTTTGTTATATAGCTCTTTTTCTAAAATTTTATAGTTTTTAACTACGATTTATTTAGAAATTGGCGAAAATTTCTTTTTAAATAAATTAAAACATTTTTAGCAACGGTAAAAATGTGTAACTAGAATAAAAACAGAATGGACGTCAGGTTTACTACAATCGAGTTTCGTTGAAAAAAAAATAAACTCTTCGGGTAAAGTAACAAAAAAAATTTGTAATAAAGTGAGTTTTCTCCTTTTTTTGGACTGCAGTTATTAAAATAATAATGATGTTTGATAGATTTTATTGGACTAAACCCTTTTTATTTGTAAGTATACGCTTTAAACTTGAAAGAAAACGTTTTATTGCTTTTGTTATATAGCATTTCTTCAGATATCTGATAGTTTTTAACTACGATTTAATCCAAAAAGTAGCGAAAATTTTGGGTAAAAAAATTAAAACATTTTTAGCAACGCTAAAAATGTGCTACTAGAAACAAAACAGAATGGACGTCAGGTTTACTACAATCGAGTTTCGTTGAAAAAGAATTGAATTCTTCACGTAAAGTAACTGAAAAAAGTTGTAATAAAGTAATTTTTTCCTTTTTTTTGGACTGCAAATGTTAAAATATAAATGTTATTTGCTAGATTTTCTTGAACATAAAACTTATCATTTGTTAGTATACGCTTTAAAACTTGAAAGAAAACGTATTATAGCGTCTTTTAAATAGCACTTTTATAGATTTTTTATCATTTATAACTACAATTTAATCCAGAATGAAGCGAAAATTTCATTTTAAATATATTCAAACTTTTTTAGCAAACGTAAAAATGTGCTGTTTGAAACTAAACAGAATAGATGTTTGGTTGACCACAATCGAATTTTGTCGAAATATAATTGAATTTTACACGTAAAGTAACGAAAAAAAATGGTAATAAAATGATTCTTTTTCTTTTCTTTAACTGCAGTTTTCAAAAAGTAAATGATATTTGCTAGATTATATTGGACATAACACTATTTTTTCTTTAGTATACGCTTTAAAACTTAAAAGAAAACGTTTTATAGCTTCTAGTAAATAGCAATTTTAGATTTTTTATACTTTTAACTAAGATTTAATTCACAATGTAGCGAAAATTTCTTTTAAATATATTAAAAATTTAGGCAAAGGTAAAAATGTGCTATTAGAGACTAAACAGAATAGATGATAGGTTTACTATAATCGAATTGTGTCGAAAATGAATTAAATTCTACACGTGATGTAACCCTAGAATGTTGTAATAAAATGATTTTTTCTGTTTTCTTTGAATGCAGTTATTAAAATACATATGTTATTTGCTAGATTTTATTTGACCTAACATTTTTTATTTGTTAGTATACGCATTAAAACTTGAAAGAAAACGTTTTATAGCTATTGTTTTGTAGCATTTCTTTAGATATCTGGTAGTTTGCCACTATTATTTATTCTAGAACGCAACGAAAATTTCTCTTAAATATATTGAAAAAATTTTAGCGACGGTAAAAATGTGCTATTAGGATCAAGACAGAATGAATGTCAGGTTGACTACAATCGAGTTCCGTCGAAAGAGAATTGAATTCTACACGTAAAGTTACCAAAAAAAGTCGTAATAAAATGATTTCTTCTCTTTTTTTTTACTGCAATATTCCAAAAATAAATGATGTTTTCCAAATTTTATGAACTTACCACTTTTTATTTCAAAGAATACCCTTTAAAGCTTGAAAGAAATTGTTTCAATTCTTTTGTTATATAGCACTTGTTTAGTTATCTGATAGTTTTTAGAAATAATTCAATCCAGAAAGCGGCTAAAATTTCTTCTAAATATAGTGAATTATTTTTAGCGTCGGTAAAATGTGCTATTAGAAACCAAACAGAATGGATGTCAGGTTGACTACAAGCGAGTTTTGTGGAAAGAGAATTAAATTTATAACGTATAGTAACCAAAAAAAGTCGTGATAAAGTCATTTTTTCTCGTTCTTTTGACTGCACAATTTCAAATATAAATGATGTTTGCAAAATTTTTTCGGACCTAACAGTTTTTATTTGTAAGTATACGCTTTAAAGCTTGAAAGAAAACGTTACACAAATTTGTTAAATAGCTCTTTTTTAGAAGTTTTCTATTTTTTAACTAAAATTTATTCTAGAAAGTAGCGAAAATTTCTGTTTAAATATATGATAATTAAAATTTTTTAGCAATGGTAGAAATGTGCTATTAGAAACTAAACAGAGTAGATGTTTGGTTGACTACAACCAAATTTTGTCGAAAAACAATTAAATTCTACACGTGAAGTAACCAGAAATAGTTGTTATATGATAATTTTTTCTCTTTTTTTTGGACTGCAGTTGTTGAAATGTAAATGATACTTGTGGGATTTTATTGGACATAACACTTTTTATTTGTTAGTATACGCTTTAAAAGTTGAAGGAAATCGTTTGACTGCTTTTGTTGTAAAGCACTTTTTTAGAAATTTTACAGTATTTAACTACGATTTAATCCAGAAAGCGCAAAATTTTTCTTTGGATATAATTAAAAGTTTTTAGCGACGATAAAATAGTGCCCTTAGAAACAAAACAGAATAGATTTCAGGTTTACTACAATCGAGCTTCGTTGAAAAATAATTGAATTCTTCACGTAAAGTAACCAAATAAAGTTGTAATAAGATGATTTTTTCCCATTTTTTCAACTGCAGTTGTTAAAATATTATGAGTATTTGCTAGATTTTATTAGACATAACATTTTTTATTTGTTAGTATACGCTTTAAAACTTGAAATAAAACGTTTTAGAGCTTTTGTTATATAGCACTTTTATAAGAAATTTTATAATTTTGTAACTATAATTGAATCTAGAAAGAAGCGAAAATTTCTTACTAAACATATTAAAACATTTTCAGCAACGGTAAAAATGTGCTAATAGAAACAAAACAGATTGGATGTCAGGTTTACTACAATCAAGTTTCGTCAAAAAAGAATTGAATTCTTTACGTAAAGTAACGAAATAAATTTGTAATAAATTGATTTTTTCTCTTTTCTTCGACTGCAATTGTGAAAAAGAAAATGATATTTGCTAGATTTTATTGGATATTACTATTTTTATTTGTTAGTATACGCTTTAATGCTCGAAAGAAAACGTTTTATAGCTTCTGTTAAATAGCACTTTTTTAAATTTTTATAGGTTTTACCTACGATTAAATCAAGAAATTAGCTAAAATTTCTTTTTAAATATATTAAAACATTTTTAGCGACGATAAAAGTGTGCTATTAGAAACAAGTTAGAATGGAAATCAGGTTGACAACAATTGAGTTTGGTCGAAAGAGAATTAAATTCTAAACGTAGAGTAACCCAAAAAAGTCGTAAAAAATGATTTTTTCACTTTTTTTGACTGCAGTAGTCCAAATATAAAGAATGTTTGCTAAATTTTTTCCTTTTTAACACTTTTTATTTGTAAGTATACGCTTTAATGCTTAAAAGTAAACATTTTATAGTTTCCTTTAAATAGCACTTTTGTAGATTTTTATAGGTTTTAACTAGTATTAAATCCAAAAATTTGCGAAAATATCTTTCTTAATATATTAAAAATTTTTTAGCGAAGGTAAAAATGTGCTATTAGAAACTAAACACAATAGATGTTTGGTTGGCTACAATCGAATTTTGTCGAAAAATAATTAAATTCTACACGTGAAGTAACCAAAAAAAGTCGTAATAAAATAATTTTTTCTCTTTTCTTGGACTGCAGTTGTTGAAATATAAGTGTTATTTATTAGATTTTACCGGACCAAACACTTTTTATTTGTTAGTATACGCTTTAAAACTTGAAAAAAAACGTTTAATAGCTTTTGTTTTATAGTACTTCTTTAGATATCTGATAGATATTAACTATAATTTACCATAGAAAGCATCGAAAATATTTCCTAAAAATATTAAAAAATTTTAAGTGACGGTATAAATGTGCTACTAGATAAAAAACAGAATAGATGTCAGGTCTACTACAATCGAGTTTTGTTAAAACAGAATTAAATTCTTCACGTAAAGTAACAAAAAATAGTTTTAATGAAATGATTTTTTCCCTTTTTTTGGACTGCAGTTGTGGAAATATAAGTGTTATTTATTAGATTTTATCGGACCAAACACTTTTTATTTGTTAATATACGCTTTAAAACTTGAAAAAAAACGTCATAAAGCTTTTGTTATAAAGCATTTCTTTACAAATCTGATAGTTCTAAACTGTTATCTATTGTAGAAAGCAGAGACAATTTTTCTTAAATATATTATAAAGTTTTTAGCAACAGTAAAATGTGCTATTAGAAACCAAACAGAATGGATGTCAGGTTGACTACAAGCGAGTTTCGTCGAAAGAGAATTGAATTCATCACGTATAGTAACCAAAAAATGTTGTAATAAAATGATTTTTTTCCTTTTTTTGAACTGCAGTTGTAGAATTATAAATGTTATTTGCTGGATTTTATAGAACGAAACACTTTTTATTTGTAAGTATACGCTTTAAAGCTTGAAAGAAAACGTTACATAAATTTGTTAAATAGCACTTTTTTAGAAGTTTTCTTATTTTTAACTAAAATTTATTCAAGAAAGTAGCGAAAATTTCTGTTTAAATATATGATAATTAAAATTTTTTAGCAATGGTAGAAATGTGCTATTAGAAACTAAACAGAAAAGATGTTTGGTTGACTACAATCGAATATTGTCGAAATATAAATAAATTCTACAGGTGAAGAAACTCAAAAGAGTTAAAATAAAATGATTTTTTTTTCTTAGACTGCAGTTTTTGAAATGTAAATAATATTTGCTAGATTTTATTGGACATAAGACATTTTATATGTTAGTATAAGCTTTAAAACTTGACAGAAAACGTTTTATAGCTTTTGTTATATAGCACTTGTTTAGTTATCTGATAGTTTATAGCTATAATTCAATCCAGAAAGTAGCGAAAATTTTTTTCTAAACATATTACAACATTTTTAGCAACGGTAAAAATGTGCTACTAGAAACAAAACAGAATATATTTTCGGTTTACTACAATCGAGCTTTGTCAAAAGAGAACTGAATTCTACACGTAAAGTAACCAAAAAAACCGTAAAAAAATGATTTTTTCTTTTTTTTTTACTGCAGTAGTCTAAATATAAATGATGTTTGCCAAATTGTTTCAGACTAAACAATTTTTACTTGAAAGTATACGCCTAAAAAATTAAAATAAAACTTTTTATAGCTTTTGTTATATAGCATTTCTTTAGACATCTGATAGTTTTCTACTATTATTTAATCTAGAAAGCAGCGAAAATTTCTCCTAAATATATTGAAAAATTTTAAGCGATGGTAAAAATTTGCTATTAAAAACTAAACAGTATAGATGTTAGATTGACTCCAATCGAATTTCGACGAAAATAAATTGAATTTTACACGTAAAGTAACCAAAGAAAAGTTGTAATAAAATGATATTTTCTCTTTTTTTGGACTGCAGTTGTTAAAATATAAATGATATTTGCTGGATTTCATCAGACCTAAAACTTTCTATTTGTATCTATTCGCCTAAAAACTTAAAAAAAAAAGTTTTTTAGTAGTTGTTATATAGCACTTCATTAAAAATCTGGTAGTAATAAACTTATAATGAGTACAGAAAGTAGCGAAAATTTCTCTTAAATAACGACCTTAGTTGTTTAAATATAAATTGTAATTGCTTGATTTTATTGGACTTAAAACTTTTTATTTGTTAGTATACGCTTTAAAACTTAAAAGAAAACGTTTTATAGCTTTTGTTATATAGCACATCTTTAAATATCTGATAGTTTTTAACTATTATTTTTTCTAAAAAGCAGCTATAATTTTTTTTACATATATTAAAAAATTTCTAGCGACGGTAAGAATGTTCTATTAGAAACAAGACAGAATAAATGTCAGGTTTACTACAATCGAGTTTCGTTAAAAAAGAATTGAATTCATCACGGAAGTTCACCAAAAAAAGTTGTAATAAAATGATTTTTTCCTTTTTTTTGGACTGCAAATGTTAAAATATAAATGTTATTTGCTAGATTTTATTGGACCTAACACTTTTTTTTTGTTAGTATACGCTTTAAAGCTTGAAAGAAAACTTTTCATAGCGTCTGTTAAATAGTACTAT
Source organism: Polistes canadensis (assembly GCF_001313835.1). Classification (NCBI taxonomy): domain Eukaryota; kingdom Metazoa; phylum Arthropoda; class Insecta; order Hymenoptera; family Vespidae; genus Polistes; species Polistes canadensis. The sequence continues at coordinate 65,095 of NW_014569800.1, forward strand.
TTTAGATTTTTTATAATTTTTAACTACAATTTAATCCAGAAAATAGCGAAAATTTCTTTAAAACATATTAAAAATTTTTAGGGACAGTAAAAATGTGCTATTAAAAACTAAACAGAATAGATTTTTGGTTGACTACAATCAAGTTTTTATGAAAAAGAATTGAATTTTACACGTGAAGTAACCTAAACAAGTAGTAATAAATTAATTTTTTCTCTTTTATTAATCTGAATTTGTTGAAATTTAAATGATATTTGCTAAATATTTTGGACTTTACACTTTTTATTGGCAAGTATACGCTCTAAAGCTTAAAAAACTCGTTTCATAGCTTCTGTTAAATAGAACTTTTTTGGAACTTTTATAGTTTTAATAAAGATTTAATCCAAAAAGTAGCAAAAATTTTTGTTTAAGTATATTGAACATATTTTAGCAACAGTATAAATTTGCTGCTAGAAACTAAACAAAATGGATGTCAGGTTTATTACAATTAAATTTTTTCGAAAAGTAATTAAATATTTCGCGTAAAGTAACCAAAAAAATTTGTAATAAAATAATTTATTTTTTTTTGGGACTGCATTTGCTAAAATATTTTATTGATATTGGCTAGATTTTATTAGACCAAACACTTTTTATTTGTTAATATATGCTGTAAAACTTGAAAGAAAAAGTTTTATAGCTTTTGTTACATAGCTTTTCCTTAGATATCCGATAGTTTTCCACTATTATTTAATCTAGAAAGCAGCAAAAATTTTTTTTAAATATGTTAAAAATTTCTAGCGACGGTAAAAATGTACTATTAGAAACAAGACAAAATAAATGTCAGATTGACTACAATCGAGTTTCGTCGAAAGAGAATTGAATTCTATATTTAATGTAACCAAAAAATGTTGTAATAAAGTGATTTTTTCTTTTTTTTTTAACTGCAGTATTTAAAAAGTAAGTGATATTTGCTAGATTTTATAGGACATACCACTTTTTATTTGTTAGTATACGCTTTAAAACTTAAAAAAAAACGTATTATTCCTTTTGTCATTTAGCATTTCTTTAGATATGTGGTAGTTTTTACAAATATTTAATCTAGAAAGCAGCAAAAGTTTTGCTTAAATATATTAAACACTTTTAGCAACGTTAAAAATGTGCTACTAAAAACAAAACAGAATGGTCGTCAGGCTTACTACAATCGAGTTTCGTTGAAAAAAAATTGAATTCTTCACGTAATGTAACCAAAAAAAGTAAAAATATAATTATTTTTTCCCTTTTTTTGGACTGCAGTTGTTAAAATATTAATGTTATTTGCAAGATTTTATTGAAACGAACACTTTTCATTTGTTAGTATACGCTTTCAAACTAAAAAGAAAACGTTTTAAAACATTTGTTATATAGCATTTCTTTAAATATGTGGTAGTTTTAACTATTATTTAATCCAGAAAGTAGCAATAATTTCGTTTTAAATATATTAAAACATTTTTACCAACGCCAAATATGTGCTACTAGAATCAAAACTGAATCGACGTCAGGATTACTACAATCGTGTTTCGTTGAAAAAAATTAAATTCTTTACGTTAAGTAAAAAAAAAATTGTAATAAAATGATTTTTTTTTTTTTGGACTGCAGTTGTTAAAATATAAATGTTATTTGCTAGATTTTATTGGACCGGACTCTTTTCATTTGTTCGTATACGCTTTAAAACTTGAAACGAAACGTTTTATAGCTTTTGTTATATAGCACTTTTTTAGAAATTCTATGGTTTTTAACTACGATTTAATTCAGAAAGTAGCAAAAATTAATTTTTAAATATAATGAAAAATTGTTAGCGACAGAAAAAATGGGCTACTAGTAACTAAAAAGAATGGATGTCAGGTTTATTAAAATCGAGTTTCGTTGAAAAAGAATTGAATTCTTCACGTAAAGTAATTAAAAAAAGTGGTAATTGTTGAGATGTGTACATTGTCTATTGCAAGGTTAAATGTATGTGCTGTAACGCAAGAGCATGTGTTGGTGTGCTACTGTTCGTGTGAGAGAAACACACATGTAAGTCTCCCTGCTCTAGTCCATGTAAGATTAGTATATGAGGGACAGCAATTAGCTGTATAGGCCTCTCTGTTAGAAGAATTAAATAGGTAAAGTAAAAGTAAGAGCATGTGGCACGGAAGAACTTGTAATAGATATAACCTGTAAATATGAAAAAAATCAATATTACAGCGTTAGCTTAACACTATTTTAAAACAGAAAACACAATTTTAAATTTGACGCAGCAACTATCCGAGATTTAAAGGAAAACTGGTACAAAAGAATTATTAGCGAAACATATCACATATGTAATAATAATGCAGTAAACTATGAAACAGACACAAACAACCTAAACCACATCTACAACAGAATATTTAAATTTTAAACATAATAAATAATAAAGGACACCTTACACTGATGTTATCTAGGCTACCAAACACTAGTCTAGAATGAAAAAGTTTTGTTGAGGCTTTTAGATAATAACTATCGCTCTAACGAAGTTTAGATGTATTGTGTTTTAGAATATTATAAAAAAAAAGCATGTGGAAATTAAATAAAAAAGACGCTGAGCTTTAATGATTGAGGTAATGTAAAAAATTTTATTGTATAAAACGAATGTATCGTAAAGAGAAATAAGAAAATAAATTTTCCAGTTGCTGAAGAAGTCCCATTAAAGGGACGAAACGTCCAACTCAAATGAATTTAAGTTCTACTTCTTTTCATGTCCAAGTTTCCTATAAAATTTTATTATTAAAAATTATAATTTTCGACGAGAAAAAATACTAAATAAATAAGAATGCCAAAGGGCTATTTTGACTATTTGGTAACAAATTACGATATAACAACAATRAGACATGCAAAAAATTGGATTAATGACCTTAAAAAATTAGCAGCAAATAAAAACAGATTAATATTCTTAATACAATGTAAACATAAACAAGAATATCCTAAACATATATAAACAACTTAAAATGTATGTACGCTATTCAAGCTGAAACACATCCTCACAAAACAGAGACAGATAAATTAATAAAGTCTCTAAAACATAAAATCCTTAAATTAGAAATAAAAATTACAGCTTGGAAAGTTAAGACAATCGAAAAAGCATCAACAAAACACAGAATGTTTTAAAGAATAAAATATCAGTGACAGATTTTAACAATTGCACAACATCTTTCAATAAAAATTATGAAAACAAATTTAATATTATTAAAAAGAATAATATCAAAAAATTAAAAACCTTAATTAATGACATTTCACATACCAACAACAAAATAAATAGTCAAAGTAATTGTATTTATAATTTTACAGATGTTCAGCTACACCGCGAAGTGGAAAAAACATTAAGTCTAGAACCAGGGTACGGAATCCCGTTAAGACCGAATAAAGCTCCAGTTTGTTCGTTAATAAAAGATTTAGAGGAAGGCATAAGACATATTAATAGCACGAAAAATGATAATACGAGTATAAAAGATGAGCAAAACTATATAAGAGTTAAAGCTGTTAATATAATTTCGAATTATTATAAAAATAACCAAAGACCATGGAAGGATGAAGTAACAAAAAACTTTGTATCAACAAAACGTTTTCTAAAAGACAATTTGAATGTAATTATAATGAGATCGGACAAACAGAATTGCACAGTTATTATGAAGAAAGAAGAATATTTAAATGAAATGCATAAAATGTTACAAAACAAAGACATATATCAGTTATTAAATTAAGACCCTACCAGTAGATCCGAGAAATTAGCCAATAATTTAATAATGAAACTAAGAAAAGAATCGATTATCACGGAAGAGATAGAAAAGAACATGACATCTCACAATTCAGTCGCCTAAGAAATATATTGACTAAGGAAAACACATAAACAAGGCCTAGCCTTAAGACAAGTTGTAAGTTGCCTTCGTTCACCGTGCTATAAATTGGCACAATTTTTACATCATAAATTATCCTCAGCTATGACAAACAAATTCGTGATTTCGGTTAAGAATTCTTTTCAGTTTGTAGAATTTATACAAAAAATAACACTACCAGAAGATTATAGATTAGTATCTTTAGATGCAATCTCAATGTTCACGAAAATCCCGAAAAAACTGGTAATAAAAACGATAAATGAAGATTGGAATAAACTCAAAAACTTCATAACGATACCAAAAAACATCTTATTAGAAATAATACAATTTGGTTTTGATTCAAGCTACTTCCAATTCAATGGATCTTTTTACCAACAACTDGATGGTTCTAGTATGGGCAATCCAGCAAGCCGAATATTGGCGAATTTGGTAAAGAATCACGTGTTAAAAAAATTGAAGGCAACTTACACTTTACAGTTTATTCTTAAAAGTATATGTAGATGATATCTTTACTGCAATACCTAAAGATGGAATTGAAGTAGTTTTAAAAACCTTTAATATGATAAATGAAAAAATCCAGTTTACTATTGAAGTAGAAGACAGCAGAACATTACTATTCTTAGATGTAAAAGTCATAAGAAATGAAGACGGAACTGTATCAACGAATTGGTATGTAAAACCAACAAGCTCAGGAAGATGTATTAATATCTATTCAAACCATCCTTTAAGTCAAAAGATTATAACTATGAAAGGTTCATGATTTAGAGCTTCAACATTAAGCAATAAGAAGTTTCATATAGAAAGTAAGGAAAAAATAGAGACCGTTTTAAAGAAAAATAACTATCCTAAGAGTCTTATTAACATGGTATTTAATGAATTCAAAATTGATAAAGATCGTGTAAAAAAACCGATTTTGCAAGATAAAAAGTACATTAAGTTCCCGTATATTAAGCTGTTAGCAAACAAGATAAATAAATGTTTTAAAAACACTAATATTAAACTGGATTTTTAGAATCTGACAAAAATAAACTCTATTAACACTAAATTAAAAGATAAAGTGGATAAATTTGATAAGTTGCACTTAGTGTACACAATACCATGTGAATGTGAGAAGAGGTCAAAAAAAACAGAAATTAAAAAAAAGATTAGACTAACACAAAAATGATTGTAAACCTGAAAATATGAACAAAACCAATACTACAGCGTTAGCTGAACTCCATTTTAAAACAGGACACATTTTTAAATTTGACGCAGCAACTATCCTAGATTTAGAGGAAAACTGGTACAAAAGAATTATTAGCGAAACATATCACATATGTAATAATAATGCAGTAAACTATGAAACAGACACAAACAACCTAAACCACATCTACAACAGAATATTTAAATTTTAAACATAATAAATAATAAAGGACACCTTACACTGATGTTATCTAGGCTAACAACACTAGTCTAGATTGAAACAGTTTTGTTGAGGCTTTTAAATAATAACGATCAAACTAACGAAGTTTAGATTTATTGTGTTTTAGAATATTATAAAAAAAAATGTATGTCGAAATTAAATAAAAAAGACGCTGAGCTTTAATGATTAGGGTAACGTAAAAAATTATATTGTATAAAACGCATGTATCGTAATGAGAAATAAGAAAATAAATTTTCCAGTTGCTGAAAAAGTCCTAATAAAGGGACGAAACGTCCAACTCAATTAACACTAGAACTACCAGACCAGTCAAAATGACTGGTCGCGCAAATTCATTATTTAATTCCCACCTCACGTTACATTTTTTTTTCAAAATTATATGATGACTTTTCTAGATATAAGAAATGGTTTGTAAAAATAATTTTTTTTTTTTATAACTTAAACAGAATTCGAATAAATTTTGGCATTTGCTACTTCTACCAATACCAGTCATTTTGACTGGTACTTCTTAAATTCGACATAAATCTGAAAATATCTGTTTTTTGAAATTAACACCGTCGATTAGATATTTAGACGAGTGTATTATTCTTTGTTGTAATATATTTTCTCATGTTACTGCTTATATGGCGATAATACATTGTGATATACTCGTTGCCGTAGTGTATCGAAATAATAGAATCGATGTAGTTTTACGCGATCATTCTTTATTCCATAGTCGTGGGAATAGCATCTATTTTTTAGTTATATAGCGATTTTTTGTAATCCATAAAAAATGGCAAAACGTATAAAAACCTCTGATTTGCTGCGAAAAATAAACAATATTTCAATGGAAGCTTCTGATATCGAGGATGAAGAAAGTGACCAAGAAGATATTGAAACAGTTTATAGTGGTAATAATGATAAGTTTGATGAGTTTAAAGATCATGAAGAAGTTCGAGAGTCCTCGGACAGTGAATTAGAAAATATTTTGAATTTAMGGAAAAAAAGACGTGCTCGTATAGTTTCCAGTTTTGAAGAGGAAAAAGAAAATATAAATAAAAAAAATGAAATTGCTGCAGACGGAACCAATTGGGAAAAAATACAAGAAGGATCTACAACTGGAAGATTACCACTTCATAATATTTTCAAAGATATATCCGGCCCCACATGATATGCTAAAAGAAATATTATCAAAGGTGAAGTAAATAGCGCATTTTTATTACTGATTGACAGGAATATTCTTGATTATATAATATTTTGAACGAAATTAGAAGCTTTTCGAGTTTTGGGTAAAAAATGGACTTTAAGTGAAACAAAAAATAAAGCTTTTATTGCAATTTTATATGCTCGGGGAGCATACAAAGCAAATAATTTGAATCTGTCATATTTATGGGACAAAGAATGGGGACCGAACTTCTTTTCCAAGACTATAAGTCGAATAATTTCAGTGAAATTTTGAAATTTATTCGYTTTGATAAAAAAAGTGAAAGAAGCCAACGTTTGAAAAATGACAAATTTGCTTTGATATCAACAGTATGGGATAGGTTCATTCAAAATAGTCAAAATTGCTACAAGCCAGGAGAAAATATCACAGTTGACGAACAACTCTTTGCAACAAAATCCAGATGCTGATTTACGCAATATTTGCCGTCTAAACCTGACAAATTTGGAATAAAATTTTGGCTGGCATCTGATGTAAAAACAAAATATATTCTAAATGGGTTTCCTTATTTAGGGAAAGATGAAACACGAGCAAAATCGCAATCTCTTAGTGAATACGTCGTACTAAAACTTATCGAACCAAATACTATGAAAGGAAGATGTATAACAACCGATAATTTTTTTACAAGCTTACCGCTAGCATCCAAATTGCTTTCAAAAAAAACCACGCTTGTTGGCACTATACGT
>NW_014569800.1:73049-75157 GCF_001313835.1 Polistes canadensis
ATGTATTTCCATACCCTTATATTCATTCTATATGATAATATAAAACAAAACAATTAAAAAATTCTTTTGTTTTTACGATTATAAATGACCAGTCATTTTGACTGGCTTAGTAGAAGTAGTATTGTTTTTTTTCCGGTAGTTCTAGTGTTAAATTAAAGTTCTACTTTTTTTCATGTCTAAGTTCCCTTTGAAATTTTATCATTAAAAATAATATATAGATTTATTAAACTTTTACCACCCATATTAAAGGATATTTTTCCTCATTAATTTAACATGGTAGAAAAGCGTGGTTATATGCGGTGGTAAAGGTAAGTATATTCAAGAAGTTAGTTATTCTGAATAATATTGTGAAAGCGTTTAAGAATATAAACACAAAGAGAATCGAATAAACATGGCGGACGAAAGAGAATCCGAAAACAAAGGATTTCTATTACAAGTATTTGATGGGACTTATTACGGAAAATAAAAGTATAAATTAAAATTATTCTTGAAACTGAAAAAATGCAATGAAGTTATTGAACTTAAAGAAAGGCCACAAACGATCACAGAAGCCGTATGGAAGAAAAAAGAAATAAAAGCAAAGAATTATATTATGAACAGTGCAACAAATACACAACTAGAATTAATTATTTCTGAAAGAAGTGCCAAAGAGATGATTAATAAATTAGATGAAAACTTCTTAATAAAAAGTAGTGCAGTTAAATTATTATGTAAGAAAAAGCTACTTGATTTAAAAATAGATGAAAATGAGTATCTAACAAATTTTTATAACAATTTTGAAATACTAGTAAACGAACTTAAAATTGCTGGAGAAAAGATAACAAGCGAAGATAAGTTAAATTATTTTTTGTTAACACTACTGGGAAGCTAGTCGCATATAGTTGATATTGTAGATGCGTTACCAGAAAAAGAAAAAACAGTGAAATTTGTTAAATCAAAATTAAAATTAGAATTTAGGAAAAGACAAAGTGAGAATCAATATCCTAGAAGCAGTTACGAAAATTCAAACGTATTCAAAGCTGAAAAAGGAAAGATAGAACGTGCTATAAATGTGGAAAGCAAAGACATTTCCAATATCAGTGTACGTATCAGTACTGTGACAGAAATTCGTGGAAAGGTACACGAGGAGGACAGCAAACGCGGGGAAATGTACGATGGCAAATACATCAACAACAACAAAACGGCAATTTTAAAAACAGAGGCAGAGGCAACCGAGGACGAGGTAATCAACAACGACAAGATCGCTTTGAACCCAAAGTATTTACATCATTAGCAGAGGTTAGCGAAAATAACAGCATTAAGGTAAACATTTGCGAAAATAAGCTAGAATGGATTTTAGATATTGGATAATCCGACCATATAATAAATAGTGATAAATACTTCGTAAAATCAAAAAATTTTAGAAAACCCGATTAATGTAAAAGTAGAAGATAGTCGTACACTTAAAGCAACTATTGTAGGCGATGTTAGAGCTAAATTTTTAACAAATTTTAATGAAACAGAAATCAAATTAACAAATGTATTCTTTGTCAAAGAAATGGATAGGAATTTAATATGTTTCGGAAAAGTCGCCTAAAATGCGAAAATTATATCGTCAAGAAATACTTCAAAAATTTATAGTAGAGAAAATAAATTAATAGTAGTTGCAATCAAAGAAAATAATTTATATAAAATAAATACTATGTTCACAAGAAGCCAAAATTACGTAACTGAAAGTATAGCTAATGGTATGACATTGAGAGAGAAATACCATAAAATGCTCGGACATGTATATTTTAATTATTTGAATACTTTAAGTAAAAATAACTTAGTAGTAGGTTTGCCAAATAACTTAGAAAAGGAATTTATGAAATGTGATACCTGTATACAAAACAAAATAACAAATATTAAATTCAAAAATGAAAGGCACTGATCAAAAGACATAGGTGATATAATTCACGCGGATGTAAATGGACCACATAAAACTATAGGGTTYAGRRGTKAAAAATATTTCCTAGTTTTAATCGATGATTATAGTAAAGTAGCAAAAATTTATGTTATGAAAGGAAAAAATGAAGTTTATGACTGTATTGTAAGCTACGTAAATCTAGTTAAAAATTTAACAGGAA
>NW_014569800.1:75618-78065 GCF_001313835.1 Polistes canadensis
GTTTTTGTCCGAGTTCTAGAAATTAAAAGAAAAAGTAAATGTGATAGGAAAGCAGATATTCGAGTAATAGTTGGTTATGATGTCGTAGGTTATAGAGTTTTAGTAAACAATAGAGTATTTGTAGCTAAGCATGTAGAAATAATTGATCAAAATGTTAAATTAGTAGGGTTAAATGGTATGGATGACTCTAAACTTTCTTCTACTCCATATTTTGATGTTAGTAGGGTATGTAAAACTGAACCGGAAAATGAACGTAAAACTGAATTAGAAAAGGAACTAAAAAATGAAAACAACGGAAATGAAATCTTAGAACCGAGTACTAACAATGAAAATTTGAACATAATAAGGAGGTCTGAAAGAAAGAAAAGTCCAGTAAAAAGATATGGAAATTCGATAATTAATTGTATCTATGTAAACTTTGTAAGTGCTGATAGTCCCGAGAACTATCATGAAGCAATAAATAATAACGAGAGCGAGAAATGGCAAGAAGCTATAGACAAAGAAATTGATTGTTTAAATAAAAATGCTACAGGGAAATTAGTCGAAAAACCGATAGACAAATAAGCACTGGATTTAAAGTAGGTCCATACAAAGAAAGGAGACAAGAAATATAACGCAAAAATTGTGGTAAAAGGATTTTAGCAAAAAGAGATAATTAATGATATTTATTCACCAGTTGCGAGGAAACAAACAATAAAAATTTTACTAAATTATTGTGTACAAAAAAATTTTCAAATTGATCAAATGGACGTAGAGTCAGCGTTCATTAATAGAAAAGTAAAATCAGACGTCTATGTGAAACAATCTCAAGGTTATGATGATGATTCAGGAAGAGTATGTAAATTAGACAAGGCTTTGTACGGACTACGCGAAAGTCAACGCGCATGGTATGAATGTTTAGATAATTATTTAAGCGAATTAGGTTTCGAGAAAAATAAAATTGATTATTGTTTATATTTTATGAAAGTCAAAAGTAAAAAGGCTTTTTTGTTTACTTTTGTTGATGATTTATTATTAGCAAGTAAGGATAGAAAGTTAATTGAATATATCAACAGAAAATAACCTGATAAATTTCGAATGAAAGATATGGGACGAGTTAAAACGTACTAAGGTATGAATATTATTTATGATTGTAGTTAAAATTACATGACTTTAGATCAAAAGGACTATATTGAGTCTTTAGCGAGAAAATATAACATAGAAAATGCGAAACTGTATGCTACTCCAATGAAACAAAACTTAAAATGTAAGCCTGCTTTAACAGCATTAAATGATTTAAAATATAGAAACTTAATTGGTGCACTGCTATATATAAGCTCAATTACTAGACAAGATATATGCTATTCAGTAAATTACTTAAGTAGATTTCAGAATTGTTACGACCAAAGTCATAATAAATATGCACTAAAAATATTAAAATATCTATACTATACGAAAGAAATAAAATTGGTTTATAAGAAAAATCTAAATGCTAATACTTTAGAATGTTGTGTTGATGCCGATTGTGCAGGAGACATAGTTGACAGAAAATCAACAACAATATATGTAATCAAAATGTATGGAAACACTATTTATTGGAAATCGAAAAAGCAGAATATTGTAACAAAGTCGTCTACCGAAGCTGAGTATGTTGCGTTATCARCATGTGTGAGTGAATTAAAATTAAATAAAGATTTGCTAAAGATATTTGAAATAGATATTAAGAATCCAATTAAAACTTATGAGGATAATGCAGGTGCGACTATTATTAGCAAATATGGAAATCTAACAAAAAATTAAAAATATATTGAAACACACTATCATTTCGAAAATGAAAATTATTTAAAAGGTATAGTTGATGTAATTAAAATTAATAAAGATAAAAATCCTGCTGATATTTTCACTTATGCATTAGGACGAATTAAATTTAAAAAATTTAGAAAAGAATTGCAATTAGAATCGGACTAAGTAATTGGGAAATATAAAATCTATGGCAATATAAAAGTAAGAACGCGTGTTGAGATTTTTACATTGTCTATTGCAAGTTTAAATGTATGTGCTGTAGCGAAAGAGCATGTGTTAGTATGCTACTGTTCGTGAGAGAGACACACACATGTAAGTCTCCTCACTCTAGTCCATGTAAGATTAGTATATGAGGGACAGCGATTAGCTGTATAGGCCTCTCTGTTAGAAGAATTCAATAGTTAAAGTAAAAGTAGGAGCATGTGGCACGGAAAAACTTGTAATAGATATAATATATAGATTTAATAAACTATTACCACCCAAATTAAAAGATATTTTTCCCCAATAATTTTACAGTAATAAAATGATTTCTTTTTGTTTTCTTCGACTGCAGTTGTTGTAAAATAAATGATATATTCTAGATTTTTTTGGACATAACACTTTTTATTTGTTAGTATACGCTTTAAAACTTGAAAAAAAATGTTTTATAGCATTTGTTATATAGC
>NW_014569800.1:79241-80477 GCF_001313835.1 Polistes canadensis
CAGAAAGTAGCGAAAATTTCATTTTATATATATTCAAAAAATTTTAGCGAAAGTAAAAATTGGCTACTAGAAACTAAACAAAATAGATGTAAGGTTTAATTAAATCGAGTTTTGTTGAAAAAAAAATTATACTCTCCATGCAAAGTAACCAAAAAAAGTTTTAATAAAATATTTTTTTCTCTTTTTTTTGACTGCATAATTCGAAATGTAAATGATGTTTGCTAAATATTTCGGAATTAACACTTTTTATTTGTAAGTATACGCTTTAAAACTTGAAAGAAAACGTTTTATAGCATTTGTTATATAGCACTGCTTTAGAAATCTGATAGTTTTCAACTATTATTTTTTCTATAACGCAGCGATAAATTTTCCTAAGCATATTAGAAAATTTTTAGCGAAGGTAAGATGTGCTATTAGAAACTAGACAAAATGGATGTCAGATTGACTACAATCGAGATTTGTCGAAAGAGAATTGAATTCTAAACGTAAAGTAACCAAAAAAAGTCGTTATAAAACGATTTTTTTACTTTTTTTTTTCTTGCAGTAGTCCAAATATAAATGATGATTGCTAAATTTTTTCGGACTTAACACCTTTTATTTATAAGTATACGATTTAAATCTAGAAAGAAGACGTATTATAGCTTCTGATAAATAGCACTTTTATAGAAATTTTCTAATTTTTAACTTCGATTTAATTCACAAAGTAGCGAAAATTTCTTTAAAACATATTAAGAAATTTCTAGCGACGGTAAAAATGTGCTATTAGAAACTAAACAGACTAAATTTTAGGTTAACTACAGTCGAGATTTTATGAAAAAGAATGGAATTCTACACAAAAAATAACCAAAAAAAATATAATTAAATGATTTTTTCTCTTTTTCTAACCTGCAGTTGTTGAAATATAATTGATATTTGCTAGATTTTATTAAAAACAAAACTTTTTATTTGTTAGTATACGCTTTAAATCTTAAAAGAATACGTTTTATAGCATTTATTATATAGTACTTTTTAAAAAATTTTATAGTTTTTAACTATAAATAAATCAAGAAAGTAGCGAAAATTTTTATGTAAATATAATAAAACATTTTTAGCGACTGTAAAAATGTGCTACTAGAAGCAAAACAAAATTGATGTCAGGTTTACTACTATCGAGTTTCGTTGTAAAAGAATTGAATTCTTCACGTCAAGTAACCAAAAATGTTGTAATAAAATGATATTTTTTCCTTTTTTGGACTG
>NW_014569800.1:82559-89482 GCF_001313835.1 Polistes canadensis
CTTTATGTATCTGATAGTTTTGAACTACGGTTTAATTCAGAAAGCAGCGAAAATTTTTCTTAAATATATTTATAAATTTATAGTGAGGGTAAAATGTGCTATTAGTAAAAAGACAGAATAGATGTCAGGTTGTCTACAATTGAGTTTCGTTGAAAAAGAATTGAATTCTTCACACAAAGTAACTAAAGAAAATTGTAATAAAATAATTTTTTCCCTTTTTTTTGACTGCAGTTGTTAAAATATAAATGATATTTACTAGATTTCATGGGACATAAAACTTCTTCTTTGTTATTATACGCTATAAAACTTCAAAGAAAACGTTTTATAGCTTTTGTTTTATAGCTCTTTATTAGAAATTTTGTAGTTTTTAACTACAATTTAATCCAGAAATTAGCGAAAATTTCTTTTAAAAAAATAAAACATTTTTAGCAACGGTAAAAATGTGCTACTAGAAACAAAACAGAATGGATGTTAGGACTACTACTATCGAGTTTCGTTGAAAAAGAATTGGATTGTTCACGTAAAGTAACCAAAAAAAGCTGTAATTAAATGATTTTTTCTCTTTTCTTCGAATGCAGATGTTGAAAAGTAAATAATATTTGCTACATTTTATTGGACCTAAAACTTTTTATTTGTTAGTATACTCTTTAAAACTTGAAAAAAGACGTTTCATAGCTTTTTTTGTATAGCATTTCTTTAGATATCTGATAGTTTTCAACTATTATTTAATATAGAAAGCAGCGGAAATTTTTCTTAAATATATTGAAAAATTTTTAGCTACGGTAAAATGTGCTATTAGAAACAAGACAGAATAAATGTCAGGTAGACTACAATCGAGTTTCGTCGAAAATGAATAGAATTCTACACGTAAAGTAACCAAAAAAAATCGCTATAAGATGATTTTTTCCCTCTTTTTGCACTGCAGTAGTCCAAATATAAATGATGTTTGCAAAATTTTTTCGGACCTAAAACTTTTGATTTGTATGTATACGCTTTTAAGCTTTAAAGAAAACGTTTTATTGCTTCTGGTAAATAGCACTTTTACAGAAATATTATAATTTTTAACTACGATTCAAATCACAAAGTAGTGAAAATTTCTTTTACATATATTTGTAGGATTCCTTTCTCTTCTCATCAGTCTTTTTATGAATATCTGAATATTGAAGATCAGGAATACTGGTGTTAATATTAATAAATGGTTCTGAAAGATGAATACACTGTTTCCATGTAAATACAATTTAATCTGATACATTTCAATACAGTAATAGATGTTCGCTGCTTAAAGGCTAAACGATGATTAGTCTTAGATCTTTGTTCTTTATCACTATTTCTCGCATCGCAACGTACCGCTGCACGTCGCTACATACCAACTATATCGTATTATATTTCGTAGCCCGTTTGATCAATTTTCCCTTCCCACACTCGGCCATATCAGCATCTCCTTCGGCCCCCGAAGGGAACTCTTCGAACGGTTTCATGTAATCCGCCACTGTTGTGGTGATCATTGGTCGTTCACCCCCACCAACACGGATCACTTCATATCGGTTATTTCTCTTATATCTAGATATCTTATACGGACCTAAGAATTTCTTTTCTATCTCTAACCCCGCACCAAACTGCGTGCGCTTTATCGCTACTAAATTGCCTTCGTTGTAAACACTCGCTGCTTTCTTACATTTACGGTTATAATTACGCCTATTCTCTTTTTGAATTTTTAACAGACTTTCCTTTGTTGCTTCTCTCAGTCTTAAGCGCTCGTCAGAATATTGCAATATCGCCAATTTCTCTATTAATTCTAAAATAGCTAAATCTTCGCGCTGCTTCATTTTTATGCTGAACATCACCTCGAAAGGTGACGCATCTACACTACGCTGATAAGTGCTATTAATCGCTCTTTGAACCTTATCTACGGGCTTATACCATTTGTCAGGTGCGTCTATCGACATCTTAGTCAGTACCGAGATAATAATTCGATTAATTCTTTCAACCTGACCGTTTCCTCTCGGTATACCAGTGGTAGTTAGAACGTGCTCGACCCTTTCCGTTATGCAATACTCTTTAAACTCTGTTGCCGTGAATGCGGTTCCCTTATCTGTAATAATACGTGTTGRATTACCGAATGTTATCTGCTTTAACTGACCTTCCTTTTTCCCCTGCTTACTCTCCGCTAATATACACGGTACACAACAGCTGATGATCTTATCGATTTTTTTTTCAGACCCGGTATATAAAATTCTTCTTTTATTTTTTCGACTACCTTTCATACAGAAAAATGACCGTGCTCGTGAGTCTTTCTTAAGATATTAGCCTGCATGCTCGTAGGCAACACTATCACGTTCTTATCGTTTACATGCTTCATCAAAATTATATTTTCTAAAATATAATCTTCGTATTGCTCCTTTTCCATTACAAGACGTATGACGCGTAATCTTTCCCCTTCTTCCTGTTTCTTTCTTATATTTTGTAATAACGTATCTTCGTAATCGATACCTGGGATAATAAGATCGTCCATGTATGTTAAAACTATTTTCTTCCTTACCAAATCGCCAAAAACCTCATAAATAAATCTTAAAAAACTGGCGGGACTGCTACATAACCCAAAAGGTGTTCTAAGAAACTCAAATTGCCCGTCGGGAGTAACAAACGAAGTGAACCTAGGGACTATCTTCCTCAATCTTGACATGAAAAATCCCGTTCTTAAGATCAATTGTCGAAAATACCACTCCCTGTGTCAACGCATCGAGACAGTCTTCCATCAATGGCATTGGAAATCGATCTCTTATCACCTTTGCATTTAATTTACGGTAATCAATACAAACTCTGTAAGTTCCGTCCTTCTTAGGTACCACTWCTACYGGACTACTAYATTCACTTGTACTGGGTTGAATTATTCCCTCGCCCAACCATTCGTCTAATTGCTGCATAACTACTTTTTTCTCTTTCGGAGCTAATCTTCTCGGCTTAGAACAAACTGGAATATTATCCGCCAACTTTATTTTTGTCTCGGTTTGCGCGTCTGGTTTAGTATTTGGCTTATAATTTCGTATTAATTCTTTTATGCGCACCTGGTACGGTTCTTTTACGTCTATTTCATCCGTATCTACATATTTTATTTCCATTATCGCCTTTATATCTTCTACTTCTTTATTTGCATTMWTATCGTCTGTATCCGTCCGTCGCTCCCCACCAACATAACCATAGTCGCTCGATTTTACTGATCCCTCGCTTATCTCCTCGCTTAGTCTTTTGTCTGGTCGTCTTATTTCTTCTTGCCCTTTATTTATACGAACGTCTAACTCTTTCAGCAACTCTCTTTCTAAAAGAACTTCGTATCTCATATCTGACCGGCTTACTACAAATACATCCGTTTTATACATACCGTCTTCGATATCAATATTTACTTCACATCTCCCTATTAGCTTTTTTATCGCATTACTAAACCCTGCCAATCGTCGAGTGGTTTCACATAATCTTGGTCTTCCTAATTTATTATATAGCTCTGAATTTATAATGATTACTTCGCTGCCAGTATCTAATAACGCATATGCTAACAAACCATTAATCCTGATAGCAACTTTATCCGTAGTTGATTGAACACCAATAATACTTGCTTTATTTTCGACGGCTGCTGTGATTTATTACAATGACTCGCTATGTTACCGAAATTATTACATTTAAAACATTTGAGACCTTTTTCTTTGTCTGGACAGAAACGATAACTATGTGCTTCCGAACCGCACTTGTAACAATGGTCTTTCTTTATCGCCGGAGATCTACCGATACGTGCCGACGCTAAGTCTCTTTGATTATCTTTTCTAAATCGCGTTCCTTATACGTTACTTTTTTTAAGTTTATCAAATATTTGAATAATATTTTTAAATTCTGTGAGCGTTCGGGATCCGTACAATACTGCCTTATCGCGATGTTCGCCTAACAAACCATCCGCCATGTACTGTATAAGGGCGTCTTCTTTGATGCTACCTTAATTCGCGATTTTTTGCATACTATAAATGTACAAACGACTAATTTCGCCTGGTTGTTGTCTACGCTTGAATAACTGCTTATGAATCGTGGCTGAATTTACCTTTACCTGAAATTCCCTAATCAAACTACGCTTTAAGCTGTCCCATGATTTAATTTCTCTTTTAAACGATATAAATTGTCTTGCTGCTTCTTTTAACATACGTTTCCCGTAGATAAACTTCTGCCAATCGTTCTATCTTCACAATGCGCTGATATCTTCCAAATCGTTGATCCAATGGCCTATCAGTAGCTAATCCCCTCCGTTAAAATATGAAAGGCTTTCTTCTACATCCTTTATGAAAAACGAAGCAAGTTGTTGCGTTGCAACGCTAACTGCTCCTCCTTCCCCTCGTTGTCCACTACTCTGTGATTCTTTTTCTCGTTTGCCTTCGTCTCCTTCTTCTTCTTCTTCTTCACTTTCTTCGTCTTCGCTTTTTTCATCTTTCATCGCATCTTTCAAGCGATTTCTTAACGCCTGCTTATTTCCGACTGGGGATAACCTTAACTTCTTCGCCGCTTCTTTAAACTCCCTTAATTTCATGGAGTCAATCTGCTCATAGGTGTAAGTTACGGCTTCATCCTCGACCGCTTTACCTTGACGCTTTCGTCCTTCAACTCGTCTTCTTAGTCACGTGTTTTCAACGGCCTTTTCGTTCAACTCCTCACGTCCAAATTCCTGCACATCCGCACTTGTTTCGAGCGCTACCTTAAATTGAGCCATCGTTCAAACAGCTACCTTTCTTAATCTTAATGTTTCTTTATCGAGTCCTTATATCACTGTTACACCAACACTACCGATTACTTCACAACTTTACTTTAGTATCCACGCGTTGTCAACTTTCCTCGCGCAACACTTTTAACCAGCTTAGAATCGGATTCACACTGCTAGTAATTGTAACGCAACTGTCAACTTGATACAACTTTATGCAACTTCACATGACTTTATACGACTTTAATAAGACTTTTTATTGCACACATGAGATCTATTCTCTTTTAACCCCGGACGAGCCTCCAAATGTAGGATTCCTTTCTCTTTTCATCAGTCTTTCTATATATATCTCAATATTAAAGATCAAAAATGCAAGTGTTAATAATAATAAATGGTTCTTAAAGATGAATAGACTGTTTCCATGTAAATACAATTTAATCTAAAACAATTCAATACAGTTAAAGATGTTCGCTGCTTAAAGACTAGACAATGACTAGTCTTAGATCTTTGTTCTTTATCACTAATTCTCGCATCGCAACGTACCGCTGCACGTCGCTACATACCAACTATATCGTATTATATTTCATAGCCCCTTTGTCCAATTTCCCCTCCCCACACATATTATAAATTTTTAGCAAACGTAAAAATGTGCTGTAAGGAACTAAACAGAATAGATGTTTGGTTGACTACAATCGAGTTTAGTCGAAATATAATTAAAATCTACACGTAAAGTAAACAAAAAACTATGTAATAAAATGATTTTTTTCTGTTTTCTTTGACTGCAGCTTTTGTAAAATAAATGATATATGCTAGATTTTATTGGACATAACACTTTTTATTTGTTAGTATACGATTTAAGACATGAAAGAAAACGTTATATAGCTTTTGTTATTTAGCTCTTTTTTAGAAATTTTATAGTTTTTAACTGCGATTTAATCCGAAAATTAGCAACAATTTCTTTTAAAAAAATTAAAACATCTTTAGCAACAGTAAAAATGTGCTACTAGATACAAAACAGAATGGACGTCAGGTGTACTACAATCGAGTTTCGTGGAAAAAGAATTGAATTTTTTACGTAAACTAACTAAAAAAAGTTTTAATATAATGATTTTTCCACTTGTTTTGGACAGCAGTTGTTGAAATATAAATGTTATTTGCTAGATTATATTAGACCTAACACTTTTTAGTTGTTAGTTGTTCGAGAAATTACTAGTTTAGAGAGAGATGTGCTAAGAGATGAATAGGAGATAGGCGAGATAGGCTAGTGGACTGTATTATGKTAATTTCTGATAGAGTTTGTGTGAAACAAGATTTTTTAAAAGTTGTGAACAGAAAATTTGAGATAGCGAAAGTATAATAGGTTTGACAAACAGTAATAGGTAAGCTACGCCACGTGTACCAGATGTCACGCAACGTGTACCAGGTATCACGCAACGTGTACCGAAAGTACGTAGCACGAGAAGTCGTTAAAGCAAAAGAAAAGTAGTAATGAACTCTGTAGGAGAAACGATAGTATTAATAAAACGAAGAGTACAAAAATGAGAGGTCAGAAAGTATATAGAGATGATCAGATTAGAGATAAAAGTTATAAGATTACCTGAGAGGTCGTTAATGAGAGATAGTATAAAGAGATGATCAGTCAGAAAGATACAATTACAAGGATGGACTAGATGAGAAAAAGCGAGAGTGAGATGAGATAGAGCGGTTAGAGATAAGAAAGAAGCGAGATGAAGACTATAAGATGATTCACAATATTCAGAGATTTGTAAATGTACGTCCGCACTGGTTAACTTCTTAAATGATTCTGTCTGGACCACGCCACTTTTCAGTTTGATTAGAGGAACAGAGCGGAAGTGGAAAAAGGATAATACACCAATGAGCGAGTTCCACGCTAGGAAAAGATGACAAACAATCAATAGGAAAGTAACACGCAGAGGATGACGACACAGGGGATCAATGACTTATTGACACGTCAAGTGGCGTGATCCCTTGATCAATAAAAACAATCGATATGTCTTCTTCTCAGCGACAACAGATGGCGTCCTAATCATGCTAGCCGAGAGGTGCTGCTATCTAGTCTGAGGACCGCAATTTTCGAACATTCTCCCCCCCAATTCTCGAGCGTGATTCGAGAATTTGTCATGGCGAAATGTGCTAAACCGCTGAGAAAATTATGATTCCTTGTGCGGTT
>NW_014569800.1:90588-92129 GCF_001313835.1 Polistes canadensis
AGCTGAGTTCCTCCATGCATGGTTCTGGCATGAGCATCGGAGTTGACTAGGTTGGTGAATTTTGACTGACGAGGTAGTGTTGCTGGATGTTTACTATCATCATCCAGCTGAGAATTTTGCAGCCGTCCGCCAACCCGGAGAATTCCAGCACGATCAACAAAGGCCGCGAGTCGCGTCAGAACGTGACGTTTGTTGAGAGATTGTCCTGCCGACAACGTTCTCAATTCTGGTGAGAAATACGCCTCTTGAGTCGCGCGTATCCAGAACGATTTAGCCTTCTCCAGATCTGCTGGATTCAATGGCGATGCGGACAAGCTCGAACCAGGAACCTTCTTAAAGCGCGAAACTGCTCTCTGAGTGATTGCCGTGATCCGAAGTAGTTTAGTGAGATGCCGATAAAAGGAGGATGATTGAGGAAGGTCAACGAGGTCCCTAACTAGAGGTTGGTCTTGTAAGAGTGCAAGTGATATGCCAGGGCGTTCCTCCATATCCTTTTCCGGTAAGGGTGGCACTGACGAGGGCCAAAATTCTGGCGACTGAGAAAGCCATGGTGGACCACTCCACCATAGTGGGTGATCAATGAGTTNCATGCAAAGGTCACAGAAGAGTCAGACCACAGAAAAGTAAGAACGTCTGAGAGGTCGAGAAATCTAATTACTTTTCCGGTCAGCTAGGCTAGCAGAGCCGCTGCTGAGAGTTCAAGTCTTGGAATTGTCAACCTCTTGAGAGAAGCTACTTTTGTTTTAGCACAGACTAAACTGACTACGGAGGATGAGTCAGCGTACAACACCCTGATATATACAACTGCTGCCATTGCAAGTTGAGAGGCGTCTGAGAAGCCATGTATCTGTACTGAGGTCGCCTGTTACGAGAGGTTTATCCATCAGGGAGTTTCTATAATTGATAGCTGAGAGAGATGTTGCCTAAACTGGGACCACTCGTAAACTATGTCTGGAGTGAGATGATCATCCCAACCAACCTTTTCCAACCAGAGTCGCTGCATGAGGACTTTCGCTTTGATCACTACCGGAGAGAGGAGTCCAAGAGGATCAAACAATTGAGCAAATTCTGAGAGAATGATGCGTTTCGTGACGGCTTGAGGGTAAGAGATGGTACCGTGAAAAGTAAACACATCTTTCTGAGAATTCCAGGAGATGMCTAAGATCTTGGTAGTGCTATCATCAAACGAGTGGACAGGCGAGCTGTCAGACTGTGAGAGAGAGGTGCGAGTGAGGTTAGGGGAATTACTTTTCCACTTGTCGAGTGGTAAACAGGCGAAGGAGCACATGTCCTCTAACTGAGATGCGACTGCATTGAAATGATCAATAGTCTCCGCCCCCCTGATATGTCGTCAACATAGCTTCCCTTCAGAATAGGGTTGACTGCGAGAGGATACTTATGACTTTCATCTTCAACGAGCTGTCTAAGAATGCGACAGGCTAGATAAGGAGCCGAGCGAGTACCGTACGTGACAGACATAAGCTGATATGCCTGAACTTGAGATGATTCATTAACCCAGAGAATTCGTTGAAGGTCATGAT
>NW_014569800.1:94339-95883 GCF_001313835.1 Polistes canadensis
AGAGATACCGGTTGAAGACTTGGCTGAACCGTTAAATACTACCCGCAGTTTGGTGGAGGAACTTTGCTCGCGCCAAACTCCGTGATGCGGGAGTTAAAACGCCTGAGATGGCTCAGGAACATCGAGAGGAACAGGAACCATATGTCCTAAAGACTCATATTCTTTAAGGAAATCAGTGTAGGTCTCCTTGAAGGGCCTATCGGTTTCGAATTTCTTAAGAAGTCTTTCAAGGCATCTTATGGCACGAGATCTTGAATGCTCTAAGGTGGATATGTCTTTCGAGAATGGCAGACGAACCATGTAACGACCAGTTGGCAATCGAGAGTGCGTATCAACAAAGTGCTGCTCTCATTGCGATTTAGTGAGACTCAAGGTTGACGCGGGGGAAGATGAGACTTCTTCCTGAACCTAAAATTTTGTTAGAGCTTTGTCAAGAGATTTGTTAGAGATGGCATGGCAAATTTTGAGAAGATCGACCTTGCTCGGGCTGGAAGTTGCGCCTAGAACTGCCCAACCGAACCTGGTGTGGAAGGCTATAGGTTCTGAGTCACCTCTCATAACAAGGCGAGAGGACTTGTGAACTCTTCTGAGATTATCAGCACCAATGAGAATGTCAATGTGATCTGGAGTGAGAAAGTCAGGATCCGCTAATTTAAGRRATCTGAGATGAGGCCAATCTTGCTCTGATATTACAGACGACGGCAACTGAGATGTGATTTTTGGCAAAATTAATGCCTTAAGATGAATTCGAGATGACGAGTATGTTGATTGTAGGACCAAGGACACTTGACCTTGGGTCGCTCCTGGAGATGTACTACCCACATCCTGAATAGAAATGTTTCCTGGAGAACGGCTAAGCTTTAGCTTAGCTATGATTTTAGAAGAAACTAAAGTCAACTCTGATCCAGGATCAATGAGAAGACGTACTAAYTKAGGCGATCCATTTGAAGATATGGCAAAAGCTTTACAAGTAGCTAAGAGTACTGAAGCTCGAGAGCACGTTGAAAGCGATGGATTAGACGAACGATCGATGTCTAAGATAGGTGACGAGAATCTGACTCGTTTGTTCGTCTGAGATGACCTTGAGGAAGATGAGAGATCAATTTTAAAATGGATCTGAGAGGACGATGTTGGTAATGAGATGTCCTACCTACTCCTCATTCTGAGGACGCCTTTTTTGAAGAGTTCTGAGAAGAACTCTTCTTGGTAGGTATGGACTTAGGAGGAGATGATCGAGATGAAGATGACTTATGAGAGGAGTCATGAACAGAAGCCTTCGGTTTATAGAGAGGTCTGGGAGTTGACGTACCGGAAGTGGATGATGATGACTTTGGACTAGAGGATCGGCGATGAGATAACTTCTTTGAAGATTTACGACGATCCTCTCCCGGTGACTCATCCAACGATACCCGTGAGCCTTGTGAGGACGAGACTCTCTGAGATGTCTGTGTTGTCTCTGAGAGAGAGCTTAAAGTCCTTGAGATTGGCAGCGATGATCTTAATGTAGAAGGAGATGTCCTAGACGATGTTGGAGGAGATGTCCT
>NW_014569800.1:96050-105180 GCF_001313835.1 Polistes canadensis
CTGGACGATGTCATCCTTTTCTCGGGATGTATGAGCGTGTGGTGCCGATCTCCACACTGGTTGCATCGCCTTGTACTCCTGCATTGCCTAACGTTATGCCTGCCCAAGCAGTTATAAAATAGGCGAGATTCTGCTATGACCTTCTCCTTCTTCTGTTGATTTAAATTCTTGAGTAGAGGGCAAAAGGCGATGTAGTGCTTATGACTACAATAGCTGCAAAAGTTGGAGAGGTCTGTTATAAATATCATCGAATCTTTTTTAATTGGCCTTTTATCCAATGCCGACTGAGATGATCGTGTAGAATGAGATATAGGTGTAGGCGTAGTAGCCTCAGCCTTTACGTTTAAGGCTCTTGAGTAGGACCTTGTGGGGGGAGATTTGGGCCGTTGAGATGTCTTTTTGAATCCCTCGTAAGACCTACGAGTCTCGATATGTTCCAGTGCTCTAGCCGTGCTAGTGAGATGACTCATTAGTTTATCTAGCGGTGGGAACTCGCGCGATGTTCCTAATCTGGTTTCCCAGTCTTCGCGAGTCTTGTCGTCCAACGCTAATCCCACCTGATGAACGAGGATGTGATCCCATTGGTTGGTCGGGCATCCTAATGTCTCTAAAGCATTGAGAGATAACGTAACTATGTTGATTAATTTGTTGAGGGATCCAGATGACCTTTCCTTGTTGCGAGGAAGGGCCATCAGCCTATCGAGATGAGCCAGGATTAATAGGCGTTTGTTGTCGAATCTATCTCACAATCTATTCCATGCTATATTAAATAAATCAGCGGATAATTTTAGATCTGATATGACTTTAGCCGCTTCTCCCTCCAGGCTGGTTCTAAGATAGTGTAACTTCTCAACTTGTGAGAGGTCTGAGTTATCTTTGATCATTGAGGAAAATAGTTCCTCGAAGGGTCTCCACTCTGAGAAGGCACCGGAGAACTTCGGTAATGAGATATTAGTAAGTACTGTCCTGAAACGAGATGCTCTCTGAGATGTGACAAGCGGTACTTGATGAGAGAGTTCTTCTATCCGCAAGTTTAACAGCGTTACTTTGCCTAGATATGCCTGCATGGTCGCATTGTAGCGATTTTCCTTGAAATACGACTGTTCCATTGCTGTTTCGTGAGATGACGATACGATGCGGTCGTGTTCGGCATCGAACTTTGACCATGCTGTTCGAAGCAATTCCCTTGTGTCGACAGCGGTTGAGCGGTCCATAGAGGGAAAGTTCTTTGCATTGGCAGTCAGATTCGAGATGGTGTTAGCGGTTACTAGGCGAGACTGTAGTGTAGTGGTGGGGCCGTCCCCACTACTTCTGGAGATGACGATATTTCTCTCGTGCCAGATTTCCGCGCCACCTAGATTTTTCCTAGTGGACTAGAGACGTAGGAGCTAAACGAGCACTAGACGCGGAACTATCACCCTGTGCTTTAAAAAGCCGAAGTTCAAATTGCGCTAATGGTCCCTTGAACTGATTTTCCTGACGCAGCACAACGTCCTGGGTGTACACGACACTTTTTACAAACGTTAAATCTTGTTACACTTACACAATTAATTCTAAGATCCGGCTCGAAGGACCAATAAATGTTCGAGAAATTACTAGTTTGGAGAGAGATGCGCTAAGAGAAGAATAGGAGATAGACGAGTTAGGCTAGTGGACTGTATCATGTTAATTTCTGGTAGAGTTTGTGTGTAACAAGATTTATTAAAAGTTGTGAACAGAAAATTAGAGATAGCGAAAGTATAATAGGTTTGACAAACAGTAATAGGTAAGCTACGCCATGTGTACCGGATATCACGCCACGTGTACCGGATATCACGCCACGTGTACCGGAAGTACGTAGCACGAGAAGTCGTTAAAGCAAAAGAAAAGTAGTATTGAACTCTGTAGAAGAAACGATAGAATTAATGAAACGAAGAGTACAAAAATGAGAGGTCAGAAAGTATATAGAGATGATCAGATTAGAGATAAAGTTAATGAGATTACCTAAAAGGTCGTTAATGAGAGAGAGTATAAAGAGATGATTAGTCAGAAAGACACAATTACAAGGATGGTCTAGATGAGAAAAAGCGAGAGTGAGATGTGATGGAGCGGTTAAAGATAAGAAAGAAGCGAGATGAAGACTATGAGATGATTCACAATTTTCAGAGATTTGTAAATGTACGTCCGCACTGGTTAACTTCTTGAATGATTCTGTCTGGACCCTAAAACTTTTCGGTTCGATTAGAGGAACAGAGCGGAAGTGGAAAAAGGACAACACACCAATAACCGAGTTCCACGCTAGAAAAAGATGACAAACAATTAATAGGAAAGTAACACGCAGAGGATGACGACACAGGGGACCAATGACCTATTGACACGTCAAGTGGCGTGATCCCTTGATCAATAAAAACAATCGATATGTCTTCTTCTCAGCGACAACAGACGGCGTCTTAATCATGCTAGCCGAGAGGTGCTGCTATCTAGTCTGAGGGGCGCAATTTTCGTAAATTAGTATATGCTTTAAAACTTAAAAGAATATGTTTTATAGCTTTTGTTATATTGCATTTCTTTAGATCTCTAATAGTTTTTAACTATTATTTAATTTAAAAAGCAGCGAAAATATTTCCTAAATATATTGAAAAGTTTTTAGCGACGGTAAAATTTGCTATTAGAAACAAGACAGAATAGATGTCAGGTTAACTTAAATCGAGTTTCGTCGAAAGAGAATTTAGTTCTACGCGTAGAGTAGTTAAGAAAAGTCGTAATAAAATGATTTTTTTCCTTTTTTTAAACTGCAGTAGTCCAAATACAAATAATGTTTGCTGAATTTTTTCGGACTTAACACTTTTTATTTGTAAGTATACACTTTTAAGCTTGAAAGAAAACATTTCATAGCTTCTGTTAAATAGCACTTTTTTAGAAATTATATTGTTTTTAACTACGATTTAATCCAGAAAGTAGGGAAATTTTATTTCTATATGTATTAGAACATTTTTAGCGACGGTAAAAATTTGCAACTAGAAACAAAACAGAATGGATGTCAGGTTGACTAAAATCGAGTTATGCCAAGAGAAAATTGAATTCTTTACGTAAAATAACTAAAAAAAGTTGTAATATAATAATTTTTGCCATTTTTTTGGACTGCAAATGTTGAAATATTAATGTTATTTGCTTGATTTTATTGGACCTAACACTTTTAATTGATAGTTTACCCTATAAAACTTCAAAGAAAACATTTTATATTTTTTGTTATATAGCACTTTTTTAGAAATTTTATAATTTTTAACTAGGATTTAATGCAGAATGTAGCAAAAATTTCTTTCTAAATAGATTAAAACATTTTTAGCGACGGTAAAAATTTGCTACTAGAAACAAAACAGAATGGGTGTCAGGTTTTCTACAATCGAGTTTCGTTAAAAAAAATTAAATTCTTCACGTAAAGTAACAAAAAAAAAATTGTAATAAAATGATTTCTTTTCTTCTCTTGGTATGCAGTTGTTAAAATTTAATTGATATTTGCTAGATTTTTTTGGACATAACACTTTTTATTTGTTAGAATACGCTTTAAAACTGCAAAGAAAACGTTTTATAGCTTTTGTTATATAGCACTTTTTTAGAAATGTTATAATTTTTATCAACTAACTAATCAAGAAAGTAGGGAAAATTTCTTTTTTTTATATATTTAAACATTTTTAGCGACAATAAGAATATGCTATTAGAAACTAAACAGAGTGGATGTTAGGTTGATTACAATTGAGTTTCGTCGAAAAAGAATTGAATTGTATACGTAAATAAACCCAAAAAAGTTGGAATTAAATGAATTTTTCCCTTCTTTTGAACTGCAGTTGTTGAAATATTAATGTTATTGGCTTGATTTTATGGGACCTAACACTTGTAATTTGTTAGTATACGCTTCAAAATTCGAAAAAAAATGTTTCATAGCTTTTGTTATATTGTATTTCTTTACATATCTGATAGTTTTCGACTATTGAATAATCTAGAAAGCAGCGATAATTTTTCTTAATTATATTGAAAAATTTTTAGCCACGGTCAAATGTGCTATTAGAAAGCAAACAGAATGGATGTCAGGTTGGCCTAAATCGATTTTTTCGAAAGAGAATTGAATTTTATACGTAAAGTAACAAAAAAAGTCGTAAAATAATGATTTTTTTCCTTTTTTTTGACTGCAGTTGTCTAAATTTAAATGATATTTGCCAAATTTTTTCGGACTTTACACTTTTTATTTGTAAGTATACGCTTTAAAGCTTAAAAGAAAACTTTTCATAGCTTCTGGTAAATAGCCCTTTTTTAGATTTTTTATAATTTTTATCTACAATTTAATCTAGAAAGTAGCGAAAATATCTTTTTGAATATATTAAAACATTTTTAGCTACTGTAAAAATGTGCAACTAGAAACAAAACAGAATGCATGTCAGGTTGACTACAATCGAGTTATATCAAGAGAAAATTGAATTCTTTACATAAAGTAGCCAAAAAAAGTTGTAATATAATGATATTTTCCCTTTTTTTGGAATGCAGTATTCCAAATATAAATAATGTTTGCATATTTCTTTCGGACTTAACACTTTTTATTTGTAAGTATACGCTTTAAAGCTTGAAAAAACACGTCTCATAGCGTCTGTTAAATAGCACTTTTTTAGATTGTTTTTATTTTTTAATTGCGCTTTAATCCAGAAAGTAGCGAAAATTTCTTTTTAAATATAATAATACATTTTTAGCAACGGTAAAAATTAACTACTAGACACTAAACAGAATAGATATTTGGTTGACTACAATCGAATTTCTTCAAAATATAATTGAATTCTACACGTTAAGTAACCAAAAAAAGTTGTAAATAAATGATTTTTTTCTGTTTTCCTCGACTGCAGTTGTTGTAAAATAAATGATATATGCTAGATTTTATTGGACCGAACACTTTTTATTTGTTAGTATACGCTTTAAAACTGGAAAGAAAATGTTTTAGAGCTTTTGTTCTATAGCATTTCTTTAGATATCTGATAGTATTTACTTATAATTAATCTAGAAAACAGCGAAACTTTTTCCTAAATATATTGAACAATTTTTAGCAAAGGTACAATGTGCTATTAGAAACATAACAGAATGGATGTCAGGTTTACTACAATCGAGTTTCCTTGAAAAAGAATTGAATTCTAAACGTAAAGTAACTAAAAAATGTCTTAATAAAATGATTTTTTTCCTTTTTCTTGACTGCAGTAGTCCAAATATAAATGATGTTTGCATATTTCTTTCCGACTTAACACTTCTTATTTGTAAGTATACGCTTTAAAGCTTGACAGAAACGTTGCATAGCGTCTTTTAAATAGCACTTTTTAGATTATTTTGAATTTTTAACTACGCTTTAATCCAGAAAGTAGCGAAAATTTCTTCTTACATATATTAAAAATTTTTTAACGAAGGTTAGAATGTGCTTTTAGAAACTATACAGAAAAGATGTTTGGTTTACTACAATCGAATTTTGTTGAAATATAATTGAATGCTACACGAAAAGTAACCAAAAAAAGGTTTATTAAGTTTACAAATAAGTTTCCGCCGTTTTTTATTAAAAATTAGGTATTTATTCTAAATAAATGGTTAATTTAAGGTTATTTAAACTACTGTCCATCACTTGCAATGACTTTTTCCCATCTCTCAGGCAACATTCGGATCCCACGTCGGAAAAACTCATTGTCTTTTGAGGCTATTCACGAATCAGCCCAATTATTGAAATCTTCATATGATTTAAACCGCTGCTCCGACAGAGCATGTACCATGGACCGAAATAGGTGATAATCGGACGGTGCAATGTCTGGTGAATACGGCGAGAGGGGAAACACTTCCCAATCAAGTGTTACCAAATACTTTTTCACGAGAGCCGCTACATGTGGACGAGCATTGTCATGCAGGAGAATAATTTTTTCGCTTCTAGAATAGTATTGAGGGCGTTTTTCCTTCAGAGCTCGGCTCAATCTCATTAATTTTGTTCGATAAAGGGGTCCGGCGATTGTTCCGCTCGGATTAAGCAACTCATAATACACTACACCCAGCTGATCCCACCAAATACACAGCATGAGATTTTTCCGTAAATATTCGGTTTTGCTGTTGATGTTGACCTATGGCTTAATAATCCCCACGATTTTCTTCTTTTTGGATTATCATAATGTACCCATTTCTCGTCACCAGTGATGATACGATGTAAAAAACCCTTTTTTTTATGTCTAGCAAGCAGTATTTCACTTCAGCATAATCGGCGTTCAATATCTCTCGGCTTTAATTCGTACGGAACCCAATTTCCTTGTTTATTAATCATTTTTAATGATTTTAAACGATGTAAGACTGGTTGCTGATTGACTTCTTATGTTACAGCAAGTTCTTTTTGTGTTTAAGATGAATCTTCCTCCAATATTTCCTCTAATTCTGCATCCTAGTAAATTTTTGGCCTTTCACTGCGATCTTTGTCTTCTACGTCGAAATCACCGTTTTTAAAATTTTAAAACCATTCACGACACGTTCTCTCACTCAAAGCAGTCTCACCATACGCTTCTACGAGCAATCGATGCGCCTCAGCAGCAGATTTCTTTATATTAAAGAAGTAAACTAATATTTTCCGCAAATGACGCTTATTTAGCACAAATTTGCACATTTTCAACTAAAAAAAATTATATTTTACCAATAAGAAATCAATAATATTAATAAGTTATGTTGTTCTTAAACGTACAAACTAGTTTTTAAGCAGAATATCATCTGCGAAAGTTAACGGAAACTCCGCGCCGCGCTATCTATATTAAAACGGCGGAAACTTATTTGTAAATGTAATAATAAATCAATTTTTTTCTGTTTTCTTCGACTGCAGTTGTTCTAAAATAAATGATATATGCCAGATTTTATTGGACCAAACACTTTTCATTTGTTAGTATACGCTTTAAAAATTGATAGAAAATTTCTAATAGCTTTTGTTATATACCTCTTTTTTA
Source organism: Polistes canadensis (assembly GCF_001313835.1). Lineage (NCBI taxonomy): Eukaryota > Metazoa > Arthropoda > Insecta > Hymenoptera > Vespidae > Polistes > Polistes canadensis. The sequence goes on from NW_014569800.1 coordinate 103,022, forward strand.
GAAATTTTATAGTTTTTAACAACGATTTATTCCAAAAAGTAGCGAAAATTTCTTTTTAAATATAATAATAAATTTTTAGCAACGGTAAAAATGTGCTACTACAAACAAAACAGAATGGACATCAGGTTTACTACAATTGAGTTTTGTTGAAAAAGAATTAAATTCTTCACGTAAAGCAACAAAAAAAAGTTGTACTTAAATAATTTTTTCTCTTTTTTTTGACTGCAGTAGACCAAATATAAATGATGTTTGCCCAATTATTTCGGACGTAGCACTTTTTATTTGTAAGTATACGCTTTTAAACTTGACAGAAAACGTTACATAGCTTCTGTTTAATAACACTTTTATAAAAAATTTATAGTTTTTAACTATTATTTATTCCAGAAAGCAGCGAAAACTTTTCTTAAATATAGTGAAAAATTTTAAGCGACGGCAAAATGTGCTATTAGAAACAAGACAGAATAGATGTCAGGTTGACTACAATCGAGTCTCGTCGAAAGAGAATTGAACTCTACACGTGAAGTAACCAAAAAAAGTCGTAATGAAATGATTTTTTTTCTTTTTTTTTAACTGCAGTAGTCCGAATATAAACGATGTTTGCCAAGTTTTTTTTGACTTAACACTTTTTATTTGTAAGTATACACTTTTAAGCTTGAAAGAAAACATTTCATAGCTTCTGTTAAATAGCACTTTTTCAGATTTTTTATAATTTCTAACTACGATTTAATTTAGAAATTAGTGAAATCTTCTTTTTACATATATAAAAAATTATTTAGCAATGATAAAAATGTGCTAATAGAAACTAAACAGAATAGATGTTTTGTCGACTACAATCGAATTTTGTCGAAAAAGCATGGAATTCTATACCAGAAGTTACCAAAAAAACTTGTAATGAAATGATTTTTTCACTTTTTTTGACTGCTGTTGATAAAATGTAAATGTTATTTGCTATTTTTTATTAAACATACCACTTTTTATTTGTTAGTATACGCTTTAAAACTTGAAAGAAAACGTTTCATAGCTTCTGTTTAATAACACTTTTCAAAAAAATTTATAGTTTTTAACTATTATTTATTCCAGAAAGCAGCGAAAACTTTTCTTAAATATAGTGAAAAATTTTAAGCGACGCAAAATATGCTATTGGAAACAAGACACAATGGATGTCAGATTGACTACAATCGAGTTTTGTCGAAAGAGAATTGAATTCTAAACGTTAAGAAACCAAATAAAGTCGTAATAAAATGATTTTTTCCCTTTTTTTTTAACCTAAGTAGACCATATATAAATGATGTTTTCCAAATTTTTACCGGACTTAACACCTTTTATTTATAAGTATACGCTTTAAAGATTGAAAGAAAACATATCATAGCTTCTGATAAAAAGCACATTAATAGAAATTTTATAGTTTTTAACTACAAATTAATTCACGAAGTAGCGAAAATTTTATTTAAATATATTAAAAAATTTTTAGTAAAGGCAAAAATGTGCTATTAGAAACTAAACAGAATGGATTTCAGGTTCACTTCAATCGAATTTTTCTCAAAAAAGAATTGAATTCTACACGTAAAGTAACCAAAAAAAGTTGTAAACAAATGAATTTTTATCTTCTCGTGGACTGCAGCTTTTATAATGTAAATGATATTTGCTGGAATTTATTGGACATGACACTTTTTATTTGTTAGTATAACGCTTTATTACTTGAAAGTAAACGTTTTATAGCTTCTGTTATGTAGCACTTTTTCAGAAATTGTATAGTTTTTAACTAATATTTAATCCAGAAAGTAGCTAAAATTTTTTTTTCAATGAATTAAAAATTATTTAGCGACGGTAAGAATGTACATCAAGAAACAAAACAGATAAGATGTCAGGTTTACTACAATCGTGTTTCGTTGTAAAGGAATTGAGTTCTTCACGTAAAGTAACCAAAAAAAGTTATAATAAAATGATTTTTTTTTTTTTTGGACTTTATTAGGTAAAATATAAAAGGTATTTGCTACATTTTATTTGACTTAACACTTTTTATTTGTTAATATACGCTTTTAAATTTTTAAAAAACGTTTTATAGCTGTTGTTATACAGCACTTCTTTAGAATATTTATAGTTTTAACCTACAATTTAATCCAGAATTTAGCGAAAAATTCTTTTTAAATATATTTAAA
>NW_014569800.1:106386-117223 GCF_001313835.1 Polistes canadensis
AGCTTTTGTTATAAAGCACTTTTTTAGAAATTTTATATATTTTAACAACGATTTAATCCAGAAAAAGACGAAAATTAATTTTTAAAAATATTTACAAATCTTTAGCGACGGTAAAAATGTGCTACTTGAAACAAAACAGAATGGATGTCAGGTTTACTACAATCGAGTTTCGTTGTAAAAGCATTACATTCTCCACGTAAAGTAACCAAAAAAAGTTATAACAAAATGATTTTTTCTATTTTTTAGTACTGCAGTTGTTGAAATTAAATGTTTTTGACTAAATTTTAAAGGACTTAACACTTTTTATTTGTGAATATACGCTTTAAAACCGGAAAGAAAACGTTTTATAGCTTTTGTTATATAGCACTTCTTTAGATATCTGATAGTTTTCAACTATTATTTAATCTAGAAAGAAGCAAAAATTTTTCCTAAATAAATAGAAAAATTTTGAGCAACGGTATAATGTGCTATCAGAAACAAGACAGAATAGATGTTAGGTTGACTACAATCGAATTTCGTCGGGAAAGAATGGAATTCTACACGTAAAGTAACAAAAAAAAGTTGTAATAATAAGATTTTTTCTTCTTTCTGGACTGCAGATGTTAAAATATAAATGGTATTTGCTAGCTTTTATTAGACAAAACACTTTTTATTTATTAGTATACGCCTTAAAACTTGAAAGAAAACGTTTTATAGCTTTTGTTAAAAAGCAGTTTTTTAGAAATTTTATAGTTTTTAACTACGATTCTATCCAAAAAGAAGCGATAAATTCTCTTTAAAAAAATTTAAAAATTTTTAGCAAAGGTAAAAGTGTAATATTTGAAACTAAAAAGAATAGATGTTTGGTTGACTACAATCGAATTTTGTCGAAAAATAAATGAATTCTACACGAGAAGTTACAAAAAAAAGTAGTATTAAAATGGTTATTTGACTTTTCTTCGACTGCAGTTGCTGAAAAGTAAGTTATATTTGCTAGACTTTATTGGAGATAACACTGTTTATTTGTTAGTATACGCTACAAAGCTTGAAAGAAAACGTTTCATAGATTCTGGTAAATAGCATTTTTTTAGAATTTTTATAATTTTAACCTACGATTTTATCCAGCAAGTAGCAAAAATTTTTTTTTAAATATATTAAGAATTTTTTATCGAAGATAAAAAAGTGCTATTAGAAACTAAACAGAATAAATGTCTTGTTGACTACATTCGAAATTTGTCAAAAAATAATTGAATCTTAAACGTAAAGTATTTAAAAAACAGTAGTAATAAAATGATTTTTTCCCTTTTTTTGGACTGCAGTTGATGAAATATAAATGTTATTTGCTAGATTCTATTAGACCTAACACTTTTTATTTGTTAGTATACGCTTTAAAACTTGAAAAAAAACGTTTTATAGCTATTGTTATATAGCAATTCTTTAGACATCTAATAGTTTTCAACTTTTAGTTAATCTAGAAAGAAGCAAAAATTTTCCAGAATATATTAAAAAAATTTTAGCGACAGTAAAATGTGCTATTAGAAACAAGACAGAATGGATATTTGGTTGACTACAATCGAGTTTCATTTAAAAATAATTGAATTCTATACGTAAAGTAACCAAAAAAATTTTTAATAAAATGATTTTTTCTCTTTTCTTCGACTACAATTGTGAAAAAGTAAATGATATTTGCTAAATTTTAATAGACATAAAACTTTTTATTTGTTAGCATGCGCGTTAAAACTTGAAAGAAAACGTTTTATAGCTTTTGTTATATAGCATTTGTTTAGATATCTGATATTTTTCAACTATTATTTAATCTAGGAGACAGCGAAAGTTTTTCTTTAATATATTGAAATATTTTAAGCGACGTTTAAATGTGCTTTTAGAAACAAGACAGAATGGATGTCAGGTTGACTACAATCGAATTTCGTCGAAGGAGAATTAAATTCTACTCGTAAAGTAACCAAAAAAAGTCGAAATAAAATGATTTATTTCCCTATTTTTGACTGCAGTAGTGCAAATATACATGATATTTGCAAAATTTTTTTGGACCTAACACTTTCTATTTGTAAGTATACGCTTTAAAGCTTGAAAGAAAACGTTTCATAGCTTCTGTTAAATAGCATTTCTTTACATATCTGATAGTTTTTACCTATTATTTAAATTAAAAAATAGAATCAAAAATTCTTATTATATATATGGAAAAATTTTTAGCGAAGATAAAAATGTGCTATTATAAAATAAACAGAATAAATGTGGGGTTGACTTCAATCGAATTTTGTCAAAAAATAATTGAATTCTACACGTAAAGTAACAAAAAAAATGTTTTAATTGAATGATTTTTTTTCTTTTCTTCGACTGCAGTTGTTGAAAGGTAAATGATATTTGCTAGATTCTAATAGACATAAAACATTTTATTTGTTAATATTCGCTTTAAAACTTGAAAGAAAACTTTTTATAACATTGTTTTGTAGCATTTCTATATATATATCTGATAGTTTTTAACTATTATTTTATCTAGAAAGCAGCGAAAATTTTTCTTAAATATATTGAAAATTTTTAGCAACGGTAAAATGTGCTATTAGAAACAAGACAGAATGGATGTTTGGTTGACTACAATCAAAATTTATCGAAAAATGATTGAATTCTACACGTAAAGTAACCAAAAATAGTGGTAATAAAATAATTTTTTCTTTTTTTTTGACTGCAGTAGTCTAGATATTAGGTATGTTTGCCAAATTTTTTCAGACTTAACACTTTTTACTTGTAAGTATACGCTTCAAAGCTTAAGAGAAAACGTTTTATTGCTTTTGTTTAATAGGACTGTTTTAGATCTTTTATAATTTTTAACTACGATTTAAACCAGAAAGTGGCGAAAATTTCTTTTTGAATATATTAAAAATATTTTGCGAAGATAAAAATGTGCGATTAGAAAATAAACAGAATAGATGTTGGGATTACTTTAATCGATTTTTGTCGAAAAATAATTGAATTCTACACGTGAAGTTACAAAAAAAAGTAGTAATAAAATGATTATTTCTCTTTTCTTTGACTGCAGTTGTAGAAAAGTAAATGATATTTGCTACACTTTGTTAGAGATAAAACTTTTTATTTGTTAGTATACGCTATAAAGCTGGAAAGAAAACGTCTCATAGCTTCTGTTAAATAGCACTTTTTTAGATGTTTTATAATTTTTAACTACGATTAAATCCCGAAAGTAGCGAACATTTCTCTTGAAATATATTAAATTATTTTTAACGAGGGTAAAAATGTGCTACTAGAAACAAGACAGAATGCATGTCAGTTTGACTACAATCGAGTTTTGTCGAAAGAGAATTGAATTCTACACGTAAAGTAACCAAAAAGAGTCGTAAGAAATTGATTTTTTCTCTTTTATTTTACTGCATTAATCCAAATATAAATGATGTTTGCCAAATTTTTTCAGACCAAAAATAAATTGTTTGTTAGTACACGCTGTAAAACTAGTAAGAAAACGTTTCATAGATTTTGTTAAATAGCACTTTTATTGAAGTTTTATAGTTTTTAACTACAAGTAAAATAACAAAGTAGCGAAAATTTCTGTAAAATATATTAGAAACTTTTTAGCGACGGTAAAAATGTGCTATTAGAAACTAAACAGAATAGAATTCATGTTTATTACAATCGAGTTTGTTTAAAAAAGAATTAAACTCTTCACGTAAAGAATCCAAAAAAAGTTAAAAAAATGATTTTTTCTCTTTTTTGGACTGCAGTTGTAGAAATATAAATGATATTTGCTAGATTTTATTGGTCATAACACTTTTTATTTGTAAGTATACGCTTTAAAACTTGAATGAAGACGTTTTATAGCTTTTGCTATAATACACTATTTTAGAAATATTATAGTTTTCTTTTAAGGTTTAAAACGTGTACTGACAATTAAAAAGTGTTTAGTCCAAAAAAGATTAGCAAATTTCATTTATATTTCAAATACTGCAGTCATAAAAAAGAGAAAAAATCATTTTATTATAACATTTTTTGGCTACTTTACGTTTAGAATTCATTCTTTTTCATACAAACTCGATTGTAGTCATCCTAAAATCTATTCAGTTTAGTTTCTAGTACTTCATTTTTACTGTCGCTAAATATTTTTTAATATATGTAAAATAAAACTTTCGCAATTTTATGAAATATATCGTAGTTAAAAACTATAAAATTTCTAATAAAGTGCTATTTTTTAGAAGCTATGAAACGTTTTCTTTTAAGTTTTAAATCGTATACAAACAAATAAAAAGTGTTACGTCCAATAACATCTAGCAAATATTATTTTTATTTCGACTACTGCAGTCAAAAAAAAGAGAAAAAAGCATTTTATTAAAACTTTTTTTGGTAACTTCTCGTGTAAAATTCAATTCTTCTTCGAAAAAATCCGATTGTAGGCAATCTAAAATCTATTCTGTTTAGTTTCTAATAGCACATTTCTACCGTCGCTTAAAATTTTTTAAATATGTTTAAATGAAATTTTCGCTACTATGTATATTAAAACGTAGCTAAAAACTATAATATTACTAAAAAAGTGCTATTTTTCCGAAGGTTTAAAACGTTTTCTTTTAAGCTTTAAAACGTATACTTACAAATAAAAAGTGTTCAGCTTGAAAAAATTTAGCTAACATCATTTATATTTTGACTACTACAAAAAAAAAAAAAAAATCATTTTATTTCAACTTTTTTTGGTTTCTTTACGTGTAGAATTCATTCTTTTTCATACAAACTTGATTGTAGTCATCCTAAAATCTATTCTGTTAAGTTTCTAGTACTTCATTTTTACTGTCGCTAAAAACTTGACAATATATTTAAAATAAAACTTTCGCAATTTTATGAACTAAATCGTAGTTGATTCACAATTTTCAGAGATTTGTAAATGTACGTCCGCACTGATTAACTTCTTAAATGGTTCTGTCTCGACGAGAGAGGACAAGAGTGAGATGAGGACCATGAGAACGGTGAGAGATGAGAAAAGAGCGAGAGAGAGGACTATGAGGAGATGTCCAAATTTAGAGAGTGAGAGGACACATCTGAACTAATTGACTTTAGAAACTATTCTGAGAGGACCCCGCATCTTTTCGGTACGGGTTGAGGAACAGCGAGGACGTAGCAAGAAAACAATACACCAATTAGCACGTTCCACGCTAGGAACAGATGACAAACAATCAATAGGAGAGTAACACGCAGAGGATGACGTCACAGGGGACCAATTACCTATTGACACGTTAAGTGGCGTGATCCCTTGATCAATAAAAACAATCGATATGTCTTCTTCTCAACGATAACAGACGGCGTCTTAATCATGCTAGCCGAGAGGTGCTGCTATCTAGTCTGAGGGGCGCAATTTTCGAACAGTAGTTAAAACCTATAAAATTTCTAAAAAAGTGCTATATAACTTAAGCTACAAAACGTTTTCTTTTAAGGTTTAAAACGTATACTAACAAATAAAAAGTGTTATGTCCCATAAAATCTAGCAAATATCACTGATATTTCAAAAACTGCAGTCCAAAAAAAGAGAAAAAATCATTTTATTACAACTTTTTTTGATTACTTCACGTGTAGAATTTATTTCTTTTTTTAAAAAATTTGATTGTAGTCAACCTATCATCTATTCTGTTTAGTTTCTAATAGCTCATTTTTACCGTCGCTAAAAAGTTTTTAATATATTTAAAAAAAAATTTTCGCTACGTTGTGATATTACTTTTAGTTAAAAACTATAAGACTTCTGTAAAAGTGCTATTTAACAAAATCTATGAACGTTTTCTTTCCAGTTTTACAGCGTGTACTGACAAACAAATTATTTTAGGTCTTAAAAAATTTGGCAAACATCACATATATTTCGACTTTTGCAGTCAAAATAAAAAAAAAACCATTTTATGACAACATTTTTTGGCTTCTTTACGTGTAGATTTAAATTCTTTTTCAACGAAACTCGAATGTAGTAAACCTGACATTTATTCTGCTTAGTTTCTAGTAACCTATTTTTACCGTCTCTAAAAATTTTTCAATGTATTTAAACAGAAATTTTTGCTACTTTTTGGATTAAATCATAGTTAATAACTATAAAACTTCTAAGAAAGTGCTTTTTCACAGAAGCTATGGAAAATTTTCTTTAAGCCTTTAAAGCGTATACTTACGAGTAAATAGTGTTCACTCTAAAAAAGTTTAGCAGGAATAATTTATATTTTCACTACTGCAGTCAAAAAAAAGAGAAAAAAGCATTTTATTAAAAATTTTTTTGGTTACTTCTCGTTTAGAATTCAATTCTTCTTCGAGAAAATCCGATTGTAATCAACCTAACATCTATTCTGTTTAGTTTCTAATAGCACATTTTAACCGTCACTAAAAATTTTTTAATATATCTAAAAAAAGTTTTTGATACTTCGTGAATTTACTTGTACTTAAAAACTATAAAACTTCTATAAAAGTGCTATTTCACAAAAGCTATGAAAAATTTTCCTTCAAGTTATAAAGCGTATACTAAAAAATAAAAAGTGTTATGTCCATTAAAATCTAGCAAATATCATTTATATTTCAAAAACTGCAGTCCAAAAAAAGAGCAAAATCATTTTATTACAACATTTTTTGGTAACTTGACGTGTAGAATTTAATTCTTTTTTGACAAAATTTGAGTGTAGTCAACTTATCATCTATTCTGTCTAGTTTCTAATGGTATATTTTTACTGTGGCTAAAAAGTTTTTAATATATTTAATAAGAAATTTTCGCTACTTTCAGGATTAAATCGTAGTTAAAAACTATAAAATTTCTAAAAAAGTGCTATATAACATAATCTATAAAACGTTTTTTTTTAAGTTTTAAATCGTATACTAACAATTAAAAAGTGTTCAGTCCAAAAAAATTTATCAAATATCATTTATATTTCGACTACTGCAGTCAAAGTTCTAAATTTAAAATACTCTTAGTCTTTACCAGAGTTACCTTTGATTTTGAAGCTAATAGACACCCGAAGGTTTCCAACTCCCCCCGCCATATAAACCTATATCGCAGCGGCGTACGCGCTACAAAGCATCCGAGGAACTAGGTATCTAGTGCTAAAAGTTAACAGTATCTCCTAGCCATCTCCATTTCAATGGCCAACTATCCAGCCTCAATATCTCGGCAATGACGTGCCAGTGAGCTTCATACTAAACTCGTCCTGTTCCGGGACCTAGCGAAAGCCTTCGTTTCAAAAACGTGGCGACAGGGCGCAAATAGCCAAATAGGAGCGCAAGCGACGCCATCAGTGGTCATATTTAACGAAATTCCTAAAAGTCCGACAAAGCTCCGGTGTCAGATAAACCTTTACTAATCCTGAGACTCTGGTACAACCAAAAATTGTCACAACAGCTTAATGACATCCGCAAGAACGGAATACCGGTACCTTCGCCAATTAAGTAGAATTAATGAGAGATCGCTTTGCGACGGACTTGTTAATAAAGAAGAGTCTAGTAAGAATCCGCCTTTCGTGTTCGAGAGGCGTTGAATACCACCTCGGTTTCCACTTCGAATCACTCTGCTGTACCACTGCATGAAGAGGTACCCACCGTGCCTCCTGGCGTAGGATCCTTGACCTCGAACCTCGAACCTTGCAACCTATGATTCAACTCGAGCTAAATACAAGAGAGCTAAGAGCCATCCGCTGCGCCTGCAGGGGCTCCTGCTACAACGGTAGCTGCACCACGCGTCGAAGATGTAGCCGCTATCCCCTCCGCCCGCCGTGCAACTCCTCCCACCACCGGTCCAGAGAAGATCCACCCTAGCGACGTATCCTGCGCGACGAGCTGCGACGTCGAGGATCTCCTCAACGCCGACCGGAGTAATCGGCCGTAAACATCAGCACCTAAAATTACGTCGATCCGCTCCGACATGACGAACTTTGGATCGTCTAACGAAATGTCCTTGACCAGCTCTCTGACAGCCCTGAAAGCGAAATCGGCAGAAGGAAGCAGAGAAGTTAACTTGGGTAACACCGAAGCATCCACCTCGACCTGGAAGGTTATGTCGACTGCCGACCGAATAGTAGCTCGTACATCCGAGCGGGCGGTGCCCACGTCTCCTGTCCCAAGTCCTGAAAGAGGCACATAAGTACGGCGTTTAGACAAACCGAGTAACTGCGCGATAGTCTCTGAAATAAAGGAACCTCTGAGCCTTAGTTCAGTATCGTTCGTGACCATTGCCACTTTCCCTGGATACCTGCTACCCAGACTCGTGCAGTAGCAAGTAGAAACCTCCTAACACTACCCGAAGACATAGCCGCATGCAAACTCGCTGGTGGCTTAGCAGTCTCATCACCTCCCGAACCTCCCGAGGATCTTTTAGAAACGGATTACCGCGTTTCTACTGTACTGGGCGCATGGATGGGCGTATGGTGCTTGCTATTGCAAATGGAACAACGCCACTTAGAGGGACAAGAATTTACAGAATGCTGCATGAGACAATTGAAACACCGACCCAAACGCTTAACCTCTCGCCTTCGCTCCGGTACCGCCAATGACCTGAAACGGTCACAACTAGTCACCTGGTGTGGACCAAAACAAAATCGACACTGGACACAACTTCCAGTTTCCATAGTCGTGATCCCCGGACTCCTCGAATGGAGAACCTTGCGGGGAGGACCTGATCTAGGAGGGGAGCCTACCTTTTTTTCTCCTCGTTCTTCCCCCTGCACCGCACAAACCCGCGCCTTATTCTCGAGGAATCCAACTAATTCCGCGAACGTTAGCATAAAGCAGGGCCCAGGAGCGCCTCTATTTCCTGACTCCGATCCTGAAGCTCTGCTCAACCCCTCCATTGAGATGAGTTCCGCATTCCACGAGTTGCGCGTGTCCACATCCAATCGCGTAACCAGCAAGAAATAACGTATGCTATCCCAGCTTTCTACCGGCCAACCAGCATTCTTTAAAGACCTAACTGTACTCTGCATCCTATCAAGGAGTGAACGCAGCTCCGCGATGGACTCCCTCCTAAGACGCAGAAGATTCAACACTGCCTGAAGTTTGTTGAACAGAAGGAGCATCGGATTATAATACCGTGCCTTTAACGCCTCCCAAGTGATAGCATAATTCGCAGTGCTAGTCGACACATCTTTAATCCATCCTGCAGCCTTACTAACTAGGCACGATTTCAGATATCGCAACTGGGTGGTATCGTCCAGTCGCGGGTCATCAAGCAACATGGATCTAAAACTGTCAAAAAAGTTCTTCCAATCCTCCTTATCGCCCGAAAACCTCGGCAGAGACATCTTTGGGAGCTCCGAATAACTCGGATCTAATCCGGACCCCTGGGGGTTGGAAGATTCCCTTGTGGGGGTGGGCGCCTCTGCTTGGATAAGCTGTCGACGTAACGCTACAAACGCACGAAAGGCTTCATCTAATGCCTCAGGGATTTTCTCTATTTCATCCTCTATCACATACGGGTCGCTCAGGGCGTCCAGCCTGACTGCGATCTCTTCGTGGGTCGGCTGTACCGCCGCAAATACCGTAGCCAACGCATCTATTTCAGTCGATTCAGATCGACCTCCAGGGACGCAAGCGGTCTAGCCACTAACCGACGATGGATACTCTTAAGCTCGGCGAGACGCGTCCTCTGCAGGGCGACCAACTTACTCAAAGCAGCAGGAGGCATGATGAGCGAATCTAAAAACGTAAAACGGAATTATTAAAAGTAACGACAACTAGAACACGGAGGGCTGCTGTCTTATCCCCACTCTTGCTCTCCGAAACAGTAGACGAAGAAGAGGGGAAAGAGAAGAACGCGCGTGCTAGAAGACACGGATCTTTAACCCGTAACCAAGGAAACGCGTCGCAATAACACCTCACCGTGGTCCTACTCTCAGAATCCCCACTACTCACTGTTCGCGTCCCCACCAACGGACCTAACGCTCAGCCTAAGTCTCAAACCGGAAGGAGGAACCCGTGCGGCCGGAAATAAAACGCTATCCACGTTGCGGGAACCGTGCGGCTGGAAGTAAAGCGCTAGCTAAGTAGGGGTAAACCGTGCGGCCGGACGTAAAGACCTAGCCGAGTGGGGGTAAACCGCGCGGCCGGACGTAAAGACCTAGCTGAGTAAGGGTAAATCGTGCGGCCGGAAGTAAAGACCTAGCTGAGTGGGGGTAAACCGTGCGGCTGGACGTAAAGACCTAGCTGAGTAGGGGTAAACCGTGCGGCGGGACGTAAAGACCAAACACGTGACACGTCTCGAATCCGAACGAACCACGTGATCCCCGCGGACAAAGAACGATGACGCAACACTAAGACAAAGCCACAAAGAAGTGAACAACAAAGACGCAAGCGTTTTCTGATTTTCCTAATTTATCAATCCAACCTATCACTCATTCCTCACCTGAGGCACCAATGTTTCTAGTATTTATATAGGTGACCAGAAAATGGTCGAATATCTCCCAATGAGTTCTACTAAAAAGTTTAACGCTGGAATGAGTAAGATAGGATAGGATAGATAAATGAACACAACACCTTTACGCGGCACAAAGCTACTAGCATCGGCATAAAAACTCTCACGGGGCTGTGAGAAAAGCCGGAGCAAGAAAATAATTTATTTAATAAAACTGGTGTAACGTACAATGACAAACAAAAAGGCTGAAAAGAAAATATATTATTAAAATAACGACGCGAGGTACCTTTTGGTCGCACGCTAGAGAGCTCTCTTACCGTTCGCTTCCGACGCAAGGCGACAACCAAACGCACGCTATTTCTTATCGCACCTAACGATGGCCTGACTGGCAAGAACCTTATCCCACGTTGGTAGTCGGGGACAGGTGGCAGGTATTTCGCTACAACTGTCCGACTACAATCCCACGTTGGTAGCCTGGCGACA
>NW_014569800.1:117485-141564 GCF_001313835.1 Polistes canadensis
ACAGGTTGCAGATAATTCGCTACAACTGTCCGATTACAATGTTTTTGGTGGAAAGACACCAGGCAACCCCGGTTTTGGTAGCTCGACACCAGCCAACTTTACACACACCTCACTCACTCCCACACGCTCTAGCTACGTCGCCTAGAACAAGAACAAGATTGCGAAAATGCACAAATTAGAAGCACATTGCTTTTTTCTTATCCCAAAATGAATGCTAGAACGAGAGTGAGTGAATGCACAAGGCTCCACGCATCCTATTCCCAGCACACACCTCAAGGCGCTCTACCATGCCTCTTGCATGATAAGGCGCACCCGCACGCATTTCGACAGCCCTTGCGCGCCCTCACAACCTCATTAACGCCTACGCCGCCTATCCTAATCCGCAAGCAATATAAACCATTCAAACACCGTAAATATCGCCGAACAAGTAATAAACCCAAATCCATTCTGTTCAGATTCTAGTAGCCTATTTGTACTGTCGCTAACATTTTTTCAATATATTTAGAAAGGTATTTTTGCTACTTTCTGGATTAAATCGTAGTTAAAAACTATAAAATTTCTAAAAAAGTGATATTTTACAACAGCTTTAAAACGTTATCTTTCAAGTTTTGAACCTTATACTTACAAATAAAAAGTAGTATGTCTAATAAAATCTAGAAAATATCATTAATATTTCAACAACTGCAGTCGAAAAAAAAAAAGAAAAAACCTTTTTTAAAAACTATTTTTGGTTACTTCACGTGTAGAATTCAATTCTTTTTCGACAAAATTCGATTGTAGTCAACTTAACATCCATTCTGTTTAGTTTCAAATAGCACATTTGTACTGTCGCTAAAAATTTTAAATTATATTTCAAAGAATTTTCCGCTACTTTGTGAATTTAATTTTAATTAAAAACTAAAAAACTTTTATAAAAGTGCTATTTTACAGAAGCTATGAAACGTTTTCTTTCAAGTTTTAAAGCGTATACATACAAATAAAAAGTGTTAAATACGAAAAATATTAGCAAACATCATTTATATTTCTACCACTGCAGTCAAAAAAAAAAAATTAATTCAGGTGAAATGTTTTTTAATAGTTTACGTATTTAATTCAATTCTCTTTAGACTACACTCGATTGTAGTCAACCTAAGAACCATTTTTTTAGTTTCTAAAAGCACACTTTTACCTTTGCTGCAAAATTTTTAATATATTTGATAAGAAATTTTTGCTACCTTCTGGATTAAATCGTTGTTAAAAACTATAAAATTTCTAAAAAAGTGCTATTTACCAGAAGCTATGAAACATTTTCTTTCAAGCTTTAAAGCGTATACTTACAAATAAAAAGTGTTCAGTCCGAAATAATTAAGCAAACATCATTTATATTTCGACTACTGCAGTTAAAAAAAAGAGTAAAAATCATTTTATTGCAACATTATTTGGTTACCTTACGTGAAGATTTTTATTCTTTTTCAACGAAACTCAATTGTAGTAAACCTGATTTCCATTCTGTTTAGTCTCAAGTAGCCTATTTTTAGCGTCTCTAAATATTTTACAAAATATTTTAAAGGAAATTTTGCTACTTTTTGGATTAAATTGTTTTTAAAATTTATAAAATTTCTAAAAAGTGCTTTATAACTAAATCTATGAAACGCTTGCTTTCCAGTTTTAAAGCGTATACTAACAAATAAAAAATTTTATGTGAAATAAAATCTAGCAATTATTATTCATAGTTAAATAACTGCAGTCCAAAAAAAGAGAAAAAATCATTTTTATAAAATTTTTTTTGGTTACTTTACGTGTAGAATTCAATTCTTTTTTGATGAAAATCGATTCTAGTCAATCTAATATCTATTCTTTTTAGTTCCAAATAACACAATTTACCTTCGCCAAAAATTTTTTAACATATTTAAAAGAAATTTTAAAAGATTCTTAAAATTTTATTTTTTATAAATTAAATCGTTGTTAAAAACTATAAAATTTCTAAAAAAGTGCTATTTAACAGAAGCTATGAAACGTTTCCTTTCAAGTTTTAAAGCGTATACTTAGAAATAAAAAGTTTTAGGTCTAAAATATTCAGCAAATATTATTTATATTTCAAAAACTCTAGTCCAAAAAAAGAAAAAAAATCAATTTAATACAAATTTTTTTGGTTACTTTTCGTGTAGAATTCAATTCGTTTTCGAATAAATTCGATTTTGTCAACAAAACATCTATTCTGTTCAGTTTCTAATAGCACATTTTTACCGTCGCTTAAAATGTTCTACTATATTTAGATTAATATTTTCGCTACTTTCTGGATTAAATCGTAGTTAAAAACTATAAAATTTCTAAAAAAGTGCTATATAACAAAAGCTATGAAACGTTTTGTTTCAAATTTTAAAGCGTATACTAACAAATAAAAATTGTTATGTCTAGTAAACTCTAGCAAATATTATTTACTTTTTAACAACTGCAGTCTAAGAAAAGAGAAAAAATCATTTAATTGCAACTTTTTTTGGCTGCTTTACGTTTAGAATTTAATTATTTTTCGACACAATTCGATTGTAGTCAAACAAACATCTATTCTGTTTAGTTTCTAGTAGCCCAATTTTACTGTCACTAAAAATTTTTAATACATTTAAAAGAAATTTTCGCTACTTTGCGAATTTAATTATAGTTAAAAACAATAAAACTTCTATAAAAGTGCTATTTAACAGAAGCTATGAAACGTTTTCTTTCAAGCTTTTATGCGCATACTTACAAATAAAAAGTGCTAATTCCAATAAACTCTAGCAAATATTATTTACTTTTTAACAACTGCAGTCTGAGAAAAGAGAAAAAATCATTTAATTACAACTTTTTTTGGTTACTTCACGTTTAGAATTCAATTCTTTTTCGACGAATCTCGATTGTAGTCAACCTGACATCCATTCTGTTTAGTTTCTAATAGCACATTTTTACCGTTTCTAAAAATTTTTCAATTTATTTAAAAAAAATTTTTGCTATTTTCTGGAAATAATCGTAGGTAAAAACTATAAAATGTCTAAACAGGTACTATTTAACAGAAGCTATGAAACCTTTTCTTTTAAGCTTTAAAGCGTATATTTACAAATAAAAAGTGTTAAGTCCGAAAAATTTTTGGCAAACATCTGTTGCGTATCCTACGCAAGCGAGTGAGTGAAATCCATTAGAAGTCTCTAGACGCGTCGAACGTGTAGATAGATGATGCAATCCAGTAACAAAGATGCATCGTAGTTTTTCCGTGTCACACAGCAAGGCACTCTCGGGCTCTTAGCGAGCGTTCTCCCACATTTTCGGTTAGACCAATCCTATGCATCGACAGCTACATCTCTATCTTTTCGGTAATTTGCCCGCACGCTGCGTCGCCTTTTTCTATAAAAGCTACGTGCTTTCACGCTTAATTCCTATTCTACCACAGAATTTACGAGCAACTATTTCAAAGAAAGCGAACCTTCTGCCTCAAGCGAAAATCAAGGAAACGAAAAAGAAGAAAGCCCGGAACAAAGGCCGCGGTCAAGATTCTATTCTGCCATCATACTTCATCATCAGAGATAGCTACCGATAAGCAAGCAAACTTACCATGATCATCGTCTTCAATTGCATCTTCAACCAGGGTTTTTATGCCTTAAAGGCTTTTCCCTGACGAGCCAATAAATTGTGCTTTTTAGTACGGACTGGGCTCAAAATATATATTAATTTATTTTTACCTATCCTCATTCCCTATAAATAAAAATTTCCCATTCTCTAGAAATATACAGTACCGATTATCTATTACGATTTCTACAGAAATTTAAATTTATACTGATCTATGTAAAAAATATCAAAAAATAGATATCAGTCCATACTAAATATAAAGGAGTTATATCAAATTATCTTATGCGTCAACGGGCCTGGCACGGTCATCATCATTTAAGTCAAACAGCGCTTGAGTACGATTGAAACTTGGATTGGTAACCGCTTGAGAAGAAAAATTTAAAATCGCTTTGCCCGCGCGCTTCGTAAATATCGACAACTTCGTGGTGTCGATTTTTCGTTCGCATCGTAAAACTCACTCTCATCACTTTTTCCCAAACGTGCTAAAAGAAGTATAATTTTAAAAATATAACCTCAGATTTTATACGCAAGACTGTATAACTATAGATAAGTGCACAGCTGATGCGTTCTCCTTCTTTATTTCCCTTTTTCTTTCTCGTTACACACACGCACACACTATGTTGGCTGATAGTACGACGTGGTGGTATCAACCTCACGCAAAATGGGTTTACACCATCTCACAGCCATCTCTCGGCCACTGCACGCGCTCATTGGTCGAATTAAATAGCGCGCGCTTCCCTTGTTTTCTGTAACACATTACTGTCCCTTTTCACGAAATCATTCCCAGATACCGAGCAGAAAGATGTTACACATCAAAAATATTTTTCCTCCTGTGGCGTAATAAAGAGTGGGTGATCAGTTTTTAGTTAGACTCTAAAGTCTTTACCAATGAGTAACATAAATAATTATATGTTAATGAGCTATAGAATTTAAAAGTGTGAGAACTAGAACAGTAAAAGGGTATTAAAAGTAGGAAATTTATTGGAATAAAAAAACAATACTAGTCACAAGTAATAACTAATTTTATAACAATATACTTTCCTCGATTCGTTATTTTTAAATTTATTTTTTCCCGGTAACGATCAATCTTCATGACATCGTTAATAATTATACAAATTGCAGAATATTGATTTATTAAATAATAAAGGAGACGTACTTTTTAGGAAACATAAGATAAGGGCTGAAATACAGAATTTAACAAAAAATTAGAAGTTACTCGCTTTGTTTCTTGATCTTTCTTCTAGACTTATTCTTGCTTCTATTTCCTAAACCAGTTACTTTTTTGCATAACGAATAAGTTTCTGGGATATGCAAACTTCGTTTCTCATTAAACAGTTACATTGACGTATACAAGGCTCATTTGTTTCAAAATGTAACAAATAGGTTGACTATATTTTTTAAAAGTTTAGGCCAGTCTAATATTGGGTCTAAGAATTTTTAGAGTATACATCTGTTTATGAGAGAACAAATCTTTTGGTAAATAGTTTATATTTTCAGAAAATATGAAAGACCTGATTTCGAAAATGTTTAGGTTATGTTTACCTTTTCTGTACACTTAGGTGACAGTGTTACGCAGGTCTGGAATATGTTTTTGATCTAGTCATTTAGATTTATTAATACACTTTTCTCATGTTACCATTTGATGAATAAAATATTCAGCGTAGTCGTAAAAATAAACGACCTGGAACGTAATAATGTAAAAATATGAAAACGATCAAACTGATCGATAATTGTAGGTTAAATGTTTAAAGATATCCTCTGTTGCATTATGTTACGTGATTGAATTTTCTCTCCTGCATTTCGGGAGTAATCAATTGCTAAAAATTTGTTTGTATTTGGACATAGTTGTGAGTATATACGTATAAGTCAGTGGAAAATTTATTTCGTGAAACAAGTGAATAACTTTAGTCAAAAAAAGGGCAAAAAAGCAATGAACGTCGAAAAACAATATAATTTTGTTCGTTTCATCTTGAAAGTACACATTTATAACGTTCAATTAAAATTAGGTAGATACCTTTTAATATCCTTCTCAAAAATAAACTGCAAAATATRCATATATAAATAAGAAACAACGAAAAGACTGGTTAAACGTAGGTAAGATATACTTAATGTAACTTACAAAATTCCTATAAAATTTTGCGGTATTTTTT
Source organism: Polistes canadensis (assembly GCF_001313835.1). Classification (NCBI taxonomy): domain Eukaryota; kingdom Metazoa; phylum Arthropoda; class Insecta; order Hymenoptera; family Vespidae; genus Polistes; species Polistes canadensis. The sequence goes on from NW_014569800.1 coordinate 123,212, forward strand.
AATCATAGTTATAAAGATATTTCTCGAATTAGCGTATTTCCTCTTCTTGTTTATCCCCTTCATCAATTCGTTACTAAATAATTTTAAACACAATCATTGATTAATGACATATAAATCCTACACATATTAATAATAATAATAGTAGTAGTAATAATTAAAATAATTATGATAGTAATACTATCATAAGGTAATCGGAATAAAAATTAGAAAATGAAATTAATGACATAAAAATAAATTAAAATTACCTCCTTGTCGGTTTCCCCAGCAACAATATTTTTCTCCTTGACATTTACAGAATTATCTACAATGATATGACGAACAGCGTTTACTGAAGAGTCTATGCAGAGTATAGCATTTAGTCGTTTTAAAAACAATRACATTTTTGTGTAATATACATTTTTAAATTCAGTCTCAGTTAGCGTGTTTTCTACAAAATTAGGCAATAAAATAAATAACCCATGATGCCCAGATTCGTTTCTTTTCGTAGGTGGTTTAAACATCAAAATTATAAAATAAGGATAAATTTATGAGAGCCTGTCCTACGTCGCTAGCACTATAATGTACTAAAACAGTTTAAATTCGTTTAAACCTCCAAGTATCCGAATGCAAAATGTTGAAAGCTGCCAAATAACCATGGGGAATCGTTGCAGCTTCTTCAAAGCTTAAAGTTTCAGGAATAATCYAAGTGAAATCTGAATCAGGTAAAATTTCATGACTTATAGTTAAATTATCAACAAGTCCCATTACTTTAAGACCTTTTTCATCTGTTCCTGAATGTTCTGTAAGAGATATCAGTGATTTTAAGCTCACGTCATTTTTTAACCAGTATTCATAACTATTTAGATCAAATAAAGACCATTCTCCTGTTACAATCTTTGTATTCTTTTCTTTAATCAATGGCAACTCTTCCACCCATACTAATGAGCCTGATTTATCAATTTGAGCTTGCCAACGCGAAGGAGAAGTAGACTTTGCTTGCAATGGCATCCATCTGTATRTACCCCATACCCCATTTGGCATTAACACATTTTCACGAAGATTATGTTTTATCTGTAGTTCGTAGAATTCATTTTGAAGGGAAAATTTCGGATCCTTTGTAGATCAAAAATTTGGAGTTTTTTATACCCCGGTTCTTGTTTTATATTTTGAAGTATCTTAAATATATCATTATCAATAATAGTGTTAACCACATATATACCATTGTCATATTTCAAGTCTCGTAAACAGATTCTTAACCGATCCAAACAGTTTTCTTGGCTATAAACGACAACAGTTTTTCCTACGTTTTTTTCTTTATGTAAAAGTAGAGCTGTACGACAGTTAGCAATTTGTATCCATAGGACGACGTTTAATCCCACACTTGTCACTATAGAGATCGCATTATATTCCTCTTTTGTTTCAACGATTGTGAATAAATATGATTCTTTACCAAGAGTGCTAATAAGTTTTCTTACATCGTTATTTATAATCGTCAAAATAAAATTTTCATTTAATGTCTGGTAAAGCAACTCTCTAGTAATTAATTTTATATTAAGGTTTTTCCTCGTCYGTTGTATGATATTATTGAGAAATTCCAAAATATTCTCATTTTTGTTTTTTGAATCATTTGTTACTAATATCTTTTCTGTACTATTTTTTAAAATTAATCCTAGTACAACGTTTAATATGTCGCTGATATTCATATTTGTTTCATTGATATTCTGGATAAATCGAAGCTCATCAGCAACAATTTTCCCATTCCTGTGTTTAAATATTATTTCTTTAAACTTAATTCCACTCATTTCAATTCCGGGGCAAGCTATTACGTTTACCCGTTTGTCAAACTTCATYGGTAATGCTATGAACAAAAATTAATATTGTATATATTGATTCTTAAACTATTTATGATACGTGACATTATTTTTTGTGGTAAAATTTATACACACAATATTTAAATAAGTGATTAGAAATCTTTAAGAGATTATCTTAAGAGATATTACTGACTAATTGTTTATGTTTTAACTAGTGGTCGAGTATCTTATAATTGTGTTTCACTAAATCGTTATATATAGGAGTACGATTATACAAATTTCAGCAGCAGCTATAAATAATTTGTTTTCAAAGCAAAATTCAAATAAATGATAAGAATTTTTTTTTACTCTTTTTAATTGTTAAAAAATAAAATTAAAATTTATTTATTTTTAGTCCTTGCTCTTAACGTGTTTTACAMATATATTTTAATTTTTATTTAATTTGTACAGAATTTGAAAAGTTTTCGAATTCTGGATCTACAATGTATCTTAATATAACTATGAATAAGTTAATATTAAGTTTCCAATACTTACTATTGTTTTCTTTCATTTTTGCTGTTTATTGTGCCATGTCGATGACGAGTTTCCGTATCTTACTCGGTACCAACATATTTTTATTCCTACTGCTGATAATATGGACTTGAACTAATCCTTCTAGTAATAACTCCCAGTCCCTGCTCCATTTAAGCGTTCCATTAGAACACGATTTAGAGAATTCGCTAATATTATTGTAAGATTCTTCATATTAATATCCATGTAAAACAAGATTCAAGTAAATATTTTGTTCACCTAAAATTTCCGTTTCTTCTTTTAGTAAAATGATTTCATTAATATATTTATTCCTAGTTTCTGCTAATCGAATAATTCCAGAAGCTATCATGATTTCATCTCTGGTTTTTATTTCAAATTCTCCTGAGCCTGAAAATTGACATTATTTTAAATTTTGTTTTTAAAGATAATATTTTTAAAACTACTATTTATACCTTTAAATAACATAATAAATAAATGAATTTTGCAATTTCTAGGAACGTTTATTATTTTATTGTAAATAATAAAATTTTCCAGTATAAAAGAATTATCAGCCTTATTTGGTATTAAATCCGAGTAAATATCCAAAACCAACTTTAAATAGACAGTTGAAAAAATAATAATACTGCCGTAAATTTTAAAATTTTGTAAAAACTTGTATTGATCTGATTTTAAATCAATCAGTTCCTCAGTTTGTTGAGTTTCCTGCGATTTACCACCTTCCACGTRCCTGTCAAGCATATACAATAATAGTTTATACCATCCTTTCAAGATAAATCTATTTCGTACTTACCAATCAGAACTGTGTTCCCATCGGACAAGAGAAGAAATAGATGGGATTTCTCTAGAAACAGGATAAGAAATTCTCGGATAGAGCTCCCCTGGCCTAATTGGCAACCCAAAATTATAAAGCTTTTCTAATAAAGATAGAATAAAAGTTACATTGTCCTTATGGCCTCGTTTTGTTAATGATAGATTAACGCAACTACTGTCCAATGATTTTTTTAGAATTGCCTGATGAATTAGAAGTATTAGGTTATTTAACTTAAAATAATTTTATTAAAATATATTTTTGAACAAATAACCCGGTAAAAGTCCATTGGGTGAAATTTCAATCGTTATAGCGTTTTTTGGTAACACTGGTAATACTTCTCCGAATCAGACAGAAGAAAGCAGATTATTCGTATGATATTCCGCTGAAAAAAGTTAAGCTTTCATTAAATGCCATTCGTTTTTCGGAATAGACGTGCATATCCAACGTTTACTGCAATATTTTGGTTGAGGGACGACTTTTTTAAGGTATTCTAATAACTTTGGACCAGCTGGAGAAATGTACCGACTATGAAAAGCAATACTACCACTTGACACGGTTTTAGCAAATATTTCTTTTTTTCTAAAAATGAAAAGTTATGATATTTACAAAAATTTATTAGTAAAATTGTCTATATTAAAAAATCTACTAAATATTACCTGTAATTCTTTCACAAAAGAATTTATAGATTCGGTAGGTCCACTTATCGTAGAGCTTTCTGATCCGTTATGACATGCAACGTCGATGTCTTCGGGTATAAGATCTTTAATCTGTTTGTAGCCAAGACCATCTGCAGCCATCGTTCCATGTATCACGTCACTTTTTATCGAAGCCAAACCTCGGGAGAGAGCACTTAAAATCATTTCCTTAGCAGCAAAGCAACCAGCTGCGTAAGAACAACCCAGCTCACCAACGGAATGCCCGATCATGTAATTCGGTTTAACGCCAACAGCGTATAGAGTATCCACAAGACCGATCTATGTAAAAATTATTTAAAAATATTTATTTGAAAAAATGAGGAAATAAACACTGCTGTTGAGGAAGCATTAGATATATTATTACTTGTATTGCYGCTATTCCTAAAAAGCAATTTATGATATTGTCGTATATAGTTGGATCTTTATCGCATATAATTTGCACAATAGCGTAACTACGAGGTCTTAAAACTACATCAAATTTTTTTATTGATTCTGCAAATATTGGTATCTTCATAACTGATTCACCTAGAAGAGAATTTTACATTTAATAGATAAGATGTAACATCTTTTTTTTTAATTATTTAGGTATACAATAAAAAGAAGAAGAATTTTTAATACCCATTCCAGTCCATTGTGATCCCATCCCCGAAAAAACGAACCAGATCTCTCGAGATTGAGCTGACATATTAGCTTGAACAATCTCTGTCAAATGCTCTGAATCAGCTGCTTCAGAATCTGGAATTACTGTATACCCAGAATACAGAGAATAAGGAAATGGTTTCTCAGTAATATCAGTAATTAATTGAGCTAGWTCAWCATCTYCTTTGCTCGATWTTAACTARACACAAAAATAATATAATTCACGATCATTTTGCCTAATCAGTTTTGTCGGTAAATAAATATCTTACAATATTAAAGATCGATGATATCATTTCCTGAGTACGACAAGATGATACAAAAAGTCGTGGCATATTATTTGATGAAAGCTTTCTCCTCTGCTTTTCTTTTGAATGACGTTTTAGGATAATGTGAGAAAAGGAACCGTTTAAACCTGTCGTGTTAATAGCAGCGTAACAATCCGTCCAAGGTGTTGGTTTTGTAATGACTTTCACGCGTCCATCATGAAGACATTGCGCCTCTTCTGGAGGCTCGGAATAATAAAGATTCGAAGGTATAACTCCGGTCTCCATAGCAATTAGTACCTAAAAACTAAAAAAAAACCTAATGTAGAATATTGAACCAAATTTTTGTTGTGTTGAATTTAATTTTGTCTTTTTAGGAAACTTACCTTGATTATCGAATTTATTGCATTATTATTAAATGTATAACCAATGTTAGACTTAACAGATCCTAATAAAAGAGAATTAAAAAAACTTCGATCTTGACCATAAACAAGATCTATTGCATTTAATTCATCGAGATCCATCGATTTGATTGCTGTACCATCGGCCACAATGTATGTTATGTCGCTTGGTTATAGACCGCTGTGTTTCAATGTCTGTTTCATTATAGAAGCCTGAAATTCGGCTGTAGGAAATAGACAAGTGTTTTTGGGATTAGCATCTGTGTTCTCAACGAAAATATTAATGACCTTAGCATAAACTCGCTTTGCATGTTTGGCTTTTTGAAGGAAAATTGTTTCTATTGACTCGCTTCTCGAGAATCCAGAAGCATTCTTATCAAAAGATTTATTTACCCCGTCTTTTGACAATAAACCCAAATAATGGAACAAAAAAACAACAAATTATTTATAATTTAGGAAAAAATTGAATTTGCTGAAAATATTGCCTTTTTGTCTTTACATGCAAGTACTGGAAGTAATTATACCTAGTATACTTTTATTTTACCTAATTCCAAAAATTTATAAGATTTCTGGGGAAGTGAGCTTAAGGCTCCACCACTAACAATCGCGTTATCGCAATCCTCAGCTTTTAAAGCCTCGTACGCTTTTCGAATTGCTAACGAACTTGATTTGCTGTTTGAATCAAGAGTGCAGCTTGAGACAATTAAACCCATACAAAACGAGATTCGGTTTGATAGCAAACCACGGCAATATCCTAGTAGACTATGTCCATCTTTCTATAATGAAAATTAAAATAATTGCACTTAGAATGATTTTACCTTTAAATAGAATCCATTAGATCATTCTATTAACTTACTTGAGTTTTATCGTTCAGAACAGTACTTTCTAATTCAATTAAACTTAGTACCCCGTAAACATTTGTTTTCTTGTTCCATAACTCTACAGGATTTATTCCGGCAATAATGATGGCTTTAAACGTAACTTCCAATGCATATTTTATTTCTGGCGCCATAAATTTTGCATGTATTGAATTAATTCCAAAAAACTAGTTATCGAATCTCGTTAAATTAGAAATTGCCCCTAAACGCAATGCTATTTTAGGCAAATTATCTAAAAAATAATAATTTATTAAACTTATAAAGAATATACTGAAATGTAATATATTTCTGTATAAAAATTAATTTTATATACTAATTCTTACCTAATTTCCATCTTGTATGATCTGAGGAAACGCAATTTATTAGATTCGTCCTGAAATCATTGATATTCTCACTTTTTGGAAATTTTTCTGATACTCCAGAAATGACCACTGCATTTTCTTCTAAACCTTCARCTTTCATATTTGCTAAATATATCTATACGAGCAAAACTATTTGCTACAACTTCGTGTGGCTAGTAAAGCTATTCAGTGTTGCTGCTGTTTATATATCTTAACGGAAAACTTTAATTAAAATGGTTATGTATAACATTTGTTTTTAAATTTAAATGCTTTTACATATGATGCATTGTTATTGTACTTTTTCTTTGAAAATATCTTATAAAGARGCTAGCGATGACGTGTGAATTTAAATTGTTTTTTTCTAGACAAATTAAATTTCCATACAATGTATAAGGAAACGATTTGACCTTTTTTGATCTTTTTAATCAAGGAAAATGAAACAGGGGCTAAGTGGGAAAATGTTTTCAAGATAGTATAATTCTATAAAATCGACGTAAAAGGAAATATATTTCTCTTTAATATAATTCTATTAATAATACCTATTTGACATTTTTAATGAATGATTAAAGTTTTTAAATATTATACTRAAATAACAATATATTATTATATATTGGAGAGAATTAAATCGCAAATAATATTGTAGGATTCGTGTGTGAAAAAACTAGGCCGTTGGACTGGTTGGACCGGGACTCAAACCACAAATCTTTCGGTTTCCGGGCGGCTGCTCATTATCCATTGAGCTATTTAAGGCGGACTGTCCAATCCTTTCACGAATGCTTATTAGGATATTTGGCATAGAGGCACTCGTCTCACAGATATTACAGCAATTTATATATTTTATCTAATTTTTAAATTTTGCTAATGTATATGGTTACGTCCTAGGACGTTTTCTTTTTATTCTATAAGTTCGATATTTTCTTCGTCGACATTGCAAGCAAACTTGTCAAATGCTGCTTTYGGTGTATCAGGTAATATCATAGGTTCCTTGTTTTTAGAGTTTTTTCCTTAAGAATCGATTTTCATATAATGCGACCTGTATGAACCAAATATGAAGATGTAATGTGCGTTACCTATCCCGCGCCACTTTCACTTTTCGTAATGTGTGTGTATAACTTGTATACTTGTGTGCTATTGACGTACACAGGGTATGCTGCGAGGCAGCTGACGCATGTAAGTAAAATATATATGTGTATGTACCTATATGTAATATATATGTTACTATCAAAGCCGGAAATCAGGCATTACTAGTAAACCCTCGGCATTACTATGAATGTAAAGAGCCTTCAAACGAAGTCGGAAATTGAAAAATTCTTTCAATTTTTCCTAGGTATTGAACATAATACTTTGATACTCTATAAAATATCAAATTACAATTTAAACAACGTGGAAAAAAATACATCCTCGAGCACAGGCCCGATGCATCCCCCTCCTAAAAAACAAGCCGCTAATCGCTCCAATACACACACACAAAAATGAGCATGGTGGGGGTTGTTGAGACTGTCATGTCGCTATAACGGAATATCTGTATTTATTGTCTTTTATCGTATCGGAAGATAAGCGGGTTTAGAACAAATTGTTTTATTCCTGTATTTTATTAAAAATCATTCGAAGAGCACATAGTAAAAACCAAATATTTTTTTAACTAATTAAACACCTCGACTGCTCCGTGAATTCTAGTGTGCGGGTTTTTATACGCGGGTTTATAAGACTTTGCGCACTTGTAGAAATTGGAACTTACTCTATACCGGTGTGTTATTATGTAGGATCCACTGTGTGTTACTTATCGTAGAAGAAGAATATATTATATTTAGACAGATATTCGTAGAGATGTTTACGGAAAATCTGTATCTTTTGTTCTTTATCGTTTCGGAAGGTAAGTGGGTTTAAAACAAAATGTTTTATACCTGCTTTCTATTGAAAATAAAATTTGTTTTTTCTATGCTCTTAGAATGATTTTTGCAATATATTGGCTGTTTTAATGAGTATGACAGAGGATGATTTTTATCGACTTGGAACTTCTGAAGGAATTTTAAAACAATTATATGCGAGATCTTTGGTCAGTTGCAATTGCACAATCCAATGGAAGCGACCAAAGATTTATCAAATGTACTTATAAAAGAAAGTGCCAAACTATGAAATGTCTTTGCGTGAAAAATGTGGTAAAATATAATTTAAAATATCATTTAAGTCTCCTATGTGACACAAGTAGGCTAATTAAAATTTCTTATTTGTATTAAGAAAAGTTTATTATTCTTTCTTCGAAGAAGAAAAAGAAGAAGAGAATAAAAAAGTCATAAATTTTGTTTTGAATAACTTTCTTTTTTCTTTACGTATTTTGAATAAATATTTTCAATGGCTCTCTCTCTCTCTCTCTCTCTCTCTCTCTCTCGCTCTCTCTCACTCTCCTTATTCCTATAATAACATTTGTATTTTTGAAGAATGCACTTGTAGATATTTAAAGTACGAGGTCAGTTAGGAAATGCTAATATTATTGAAATAAGCAAATAATATCAAGCGATTCGTCGATTGCGATGGCAATGTCAGACGTTGTTGCTATAATGGAAAACCTCTGTGTCATGGAGAAGAAGGTTGTCGGTATTCTTCCGCCAGCCGTCTAATAGCTAGGACTATTTGAAATTTTTTACGAACTCTGTAAGTTGTTAACTTGTACAATTTTTTTCACTGTAGAAGCGATATCGTCAGTTTTTTATACTTGATTCTCTTACATTACACTCTATATCTGATGTGATATAATATTCTTAATTTGAGTTTTTTATTTGTTTCTTGTATTATATTCTATTTTAATGTACAACTTTAATTGCGTTACTATCTTCATTAATATTAATAATTACATGTATTCCAATTGATTATTCTTCATTACACATAATTTATTACTATTTTATTTTATATTATTATTTCTCGTATATTATTTATTCTTGAATTACATTTCACTGACTACTATACAAGCTCCACTGAGAGTAGAATTTTTTTTATTTTGGTATAAAAAACACCTGTCGCCTGTGCTTGTCTCATTATTTTTCTGCTAGTCGGAACTGCACAGATTGGATAGTATAAATAATACACTTGTAAAAGAAAATCTAATTGGCGCTGAAAGTTTATTTTATCAGTTATTTATAAATCTTATATTGTCTAAACTCAGAGCCCTGGCAGTCACTAGACCCAGGCCCCGTCAGTTGAAGGATTACCTTCTTCAGTCTAGAAAAGAAATAATTTCTGTCTCAATATATCCAGAGACAAGCTAATCCATGTACAGGTGCCGACATGCAACAGTAGTTGAATCAAGTATCTTAGAATAAAATCAACGGTTTTTTTATTGAGTATGCGTTTTTGATTCTTAGTTTGTTAAAATCCTCTTTTAAATCAGTAACCTACATACCTAGTTCTTCATAAAATTCTATTGCATTGATTATGAAAGTGGCTTCACAGTCATAAGAAATATTTAAATAAATGTTCCTTCCTATACGTAATTTTTTAGAAGATTTTAAATTATACAAAATAAATATTTTTTGAGAATAAATATACTGATTTCATTTACGCGTTTGTCATTATAATAGATTATTTTTAAATTTATTAAAGGGAAATTTTCCAGTTACCGGAAAACGAACAACTATGACCTCAATCATTATCAGATGCTTCTATTTCTATCACTTATACATATTTATTGATTTTTAAAATTTGCCCGGCATTCTTTTATATTATTTATTGAAATTGCTTACGTTGTTTGCATGTAATATTTTTGTGTTATTATAATAGAATCCTAAAAATGGTGTCATTAAGCGGCCGAACGTATCAAGAGGAACTGTTTTCTACGGTAAAAGAACCAAATTATTATATTCAACGAGGTGAAATTGCTACATTCTATTCTAGAAAAGAAATTCTCGTAACAGGAGGCTTAGGATTTTTAGAAAAACTTATAATGGCAAAACTTTTGAGGTACAAATGTTTTATATATGATTTCGTTCTTGATTTAACTTATACATTCCTTATAAGATATTAATCATAAATTTTTAACAAATTTTGATACTATGTAAAATATATAGGGGAGGTCATTATTTGGAGTAATTTTGAATGTTTATCTTTCTAGAGGTTATGATAGTTAGAAATAAAAAAAAAAGAATATTACTTGAGTTTAAAATCTACACCCTAATTTTAAACTTTTGCCGCACAGCAATGTAAGCTTTTTATTTAAATAGCAAGGAATTTTTTTTTATAAATACTCAATTATTTTTAAACTACCTGGTAAAGGAATTGTAAATTCTTCAGACTCTATCTTTATAATAGCAACTATCCCTACAAATTTTTACAGATTTTTAAATATTGTAATAAATAAGGATTTCATTTATTATTTATTATTATTATATTAATATAATATGCTTTTCTTACAAATTTCAGTAAAAAGGTAAGGAATAATAAAATAGAATAACCATAGATATTCGTTGAAAGATATAATTTATACAAGTAAAATGTATTAGAAATTTAAATGCCTATAGCAGGAATAGCGAACTTTTCAGATGCGTTGGTCAAATTCGGTTAACACTGCTTGAAGCTTCACATTTGTAGGTCAGAGATTAAGTATAGAGCTATAAAAAAGTCATATTTCTAATTCTAAAAAAAAAAACTCAACAAAATTGACGCGTAATTTTGAATTCAGAGGTCTCTGTGAATTTATGGTTGACGCGCGGGTCACAGATTAGCTATCCTTAGTCAATAATCTACCGAGTCACTAATAAACATCGTCGCTTATTATACTATTTTTTCTGTATTACTTATTTACTACAACTACTCATATATTAGTATGTATTTTCCGAAAAAAGACTGTTTTTATAAATGCATTGCTACATTTAGATGTTGTCCAGAAATTACAACGATTTATTTGCTGATAAGAGCAAAAAAACAGCAGGATCCGCARACTCGATTCAAAGAGTTTTTTAATGATGTTGTAAGTCAAGTTACGATATTTGTACTAATTATTATGTCAATAAAAAATATCACCTATACTACCAGGTATACCTAAATTTTCAGATTTTTGATAGATTAAAGAGAGAGAGCTGAAAGATGTCGAAAACAAGATTATTCTGATAGAAGGAGACACSAGTCAATTGAATTTAGGAATGTCAGAAAAAGACCGCGAACGCATTAAAGATATCGATTTGATTTTCCACAGTGCAGCATCCGTGCGTTTTATGGATAATATTCGTTTTATAATTAATACGAATGTTAGAGGAACAAGGGATCTTCTCTTGCTTGCACAGGAGATGAAAAGCTTGAAGGTACTGTTTTCCAAATTAATTATTTAAACATTGAATTTAGTTAAAAAAAAACTGTTTCTATTTTAAAATAAATGTTTTTTTTAGGCCTTTGTCTATGTATCAACGGCATATTCGCACTGCGTATATAATAAAATTGAAGAAAAATTCTATAAGCCACCTATWAAGACAGAAGACATAATTAAATGGACAGAGATTTTGAACGAAGATCATTTAACTTTATAATTACCCTAAAGTAATAAAACAAGAATTCTATTACCTTTTTTTTTTAGAGCTAAATCGATGAGCAAATTCGTTTATTTAACAGGCTACTTGGTAAMTGGCCCAACACTTACGCATATTCAAAGGCAATTTGTGAAGATACTGTACGGCAATATTCAAATGGAATTCCTACTTGCATCGTTCGGAGACATTGTTGTCTCAACGGGAAAGGAACCAATTGCCGGTTGGATAAACAATCTATATGAAATAACAGGTGTTGCGGTAATCTATATGGAGTAACAGGTGTAGGTAGTGCGACTGGTGTTTTACATACGTTATATTGTAATGAAAACTTTATTCGCGACATCATTTCTGCCGACTATGTTGTCAACAACATTATTGCTGCCGCGTGGGACGTTGTACAAAAACAGTCAGTTTTTTCTTCTTTTTTGAAAAATCTCTCAAATGTACTGTTATAATAACATTTACAGTGAATGAGATGGAACTTTTTTCGTAGGTCTATACCACAGATTATAAATCTCTCAAAGAGAAAAAACAAATATTTACCTTTAAACGAAAAGATTTTAATTTATAATGTTGTTTCCTCAGTTCCAAATTCAATTACTTGGGGTCTTATACAAAATTATGTAAAAAATAAAGGGTTTAATGTTCCGACGAAAAAAGTTTTATGGTACTACTCCTTTTGGGTTACCCGTAACTATTCTTTTTTTCATATTTTTAAGGCCAAGGATGCCTTAATCGGTACTCCAGTGAATTGTAGTGAATCGAAAAATGCCCTCACGGGTGATATCGAGATTGTTTATTAATGGGAAGGAGGATAGGAAAATAAAACACAATAACAAATATATTTGAGCCCAGTCAGTACTAAAAAGTACACTTTATTTTGCTCGTCAGGGAAAAGCCTTTCGGCATAAAAACCCTGGTTGAAAACGTTGACGAAGAATCCGTACAAATCAGGATAATTCTGGCCACATGCAGGACCGCCTTTGTCCCTTGTCGCTGGCCGAACTTAAATAATGTAGTATTGCGCAATACAAATAATTCTCCTCGAAGTAGTTCTGGCAAGTCTCAGCTATCTAAGCTAGATGAATCTCGAGCGATGCTTCACGCGTGATGAATCAAGAGTGATGATAGGCGCAAGAACGCGCTGGGCTTTATACAAAAAAGCGATGCAATGCTGCACCAATCACCGAAAAGCCCGAGCATAACGCGGCTGCCGATACATGTGATTGGCGTAATAAATGTGGTGGGAGAACGCGAGCTAGAAGAAAAAAGGAGCCCTTACAAACATCTTGGCGCTACTGTGGTTACCACTAAAGACAAAGATACTGCTTTGTCGCGCGTGTCTCACACCTTGGCAGGGCCGCACACACCCCGGCGCTTCGCCATACTCACTCGTTGCGTAGGATACGCAACAATAGTTATAGATATATAATCTATTGATAGATGATATATTTATTATTTTACCGTCTTTTTTTTACAAATGTACAGTATATTGCGCGGGATGATTTGAGTTTCTTTGGAAGTTATCTTTGAGGTTATTGACGTTTTATTTTGTTTTGTTACGCTAAAGAAGTATAACTTCTGACGTGCGAACATAAGTACAAACACCCGTGTTTTTGTTGTTGCTACAACAGGAGTAAAAACCCTGAGTAAAAATCTAAATTTTAATTTATTACGATATTGATTTATATTCCTTATATTTAAATTCTGATCATCTTTTTGCATTTAATATAAACATAAAAGAAATTTGTTCCGAAAAAAGAGGTTTCCAGACTTGAAAATAAATAAGTTCTAACATGAAGATTTTGTAAAAACTAAGCGGACAGTTTAAAGATAATATGTCATAAGATTTTATGACAATTGGCATACACAAAACATTTGTCAGGCATAAACATTTGTAATTCTTTTTATTGGATTTATAAGTAAAATCAACGGTTACTTTTTACGTAAATACTTTTACTTTGATTTTAAATACTTAGGATAATACATAATTTTTTTTTTTTAAAGATTTTTAAGGCTTTATATTAAAGAATTCCTTCAATTTTGCATGTCACCTCCTATATTTAATTTAACCAATGGAATGTCGCGTGGACGCTGGCGAAAACACTAAATAAAAATAATGTGTATAAAAGTAATTATATTACGTTAAAAAAGTAGAAACTTATGAGTTTATTAAGAATTTACGGTTTTAATTTTTTCAGTGGAAAAATAGATAATACATGTAATAATACTAAAAGCTCATATAATACTCATTGAACAAGGTACATAACTTACAATTGTATATACGTGTGCATTATAGTGTACATCCTGCAATGCCGAAATCATTTAATTAGGAGCATTAAATTCCATTGAATACAAAAATATTGGAAAGTATATCTGTAAGAAATTTTGTAAGGACCTTAAAAGAAATAAATAGTGAATAAAATTTATAAATTCAATAAACAAAATTTTTGTTTTTTTAAAGAGTAATTAGCATTTAGGTTATTTGATACTTTTACTTAAGCTAAACAATATACGTACACGTCTCCTTATAAAGATTGAAGAGACATGTTAATTTGTAATCTAGCAGAAAATTTCATAATAATTCCTGTCGCCTAGAAAACTACAAAATTTTTCCTTAACAATAAAAGTTAATGAAAGCAATAGAAATAATTTGCAGTAAAGTCAAATACCTATTTAAGAAACCGTAAGTTATCTATTATAATATTTACAGAAGCTAGTAAAAATAATAAGCAATTGTTATAAAATATATTACTATATCACTATGCTTTAATCGAATAAATTTAACCTAGTACCTATATAATTAATCTTTTAAAAAATCATTACWTTTTATTACTATTTAATAATATAAAATACTTACAAGATCGAAAGTAATCTGATAACTATGAATTTCCTTGGAAGACCTCATACCTACGACCTGATTACTTGGAGTAGGATCAGCTTTATAAAAATAAGGAAGACAAACAAAGGCAGGGTATTCGCTTAAACAGGACGTTAAATTCATTAAGCAACTAGGATTGCAATCGCCATTGCAATAGCACCTGTTCATTTTCGTTACATTTTTACCTATTTTGTTAAGTTTTTATTATTTCAATCAGCTGTCTTATAGTCCAAATAAACATTTTTTGATGTGCTTCCTAAAGATTTCTCGCCCAGAATATATTGATTCTCATACATATTCATATATTCAGTTTTCTTATTAAACTCTTATGTCAATAGCAATGTATGTCAATGTGAAAGTAAGAAAATAATAAGCAATTAGGAAATTAGTAAGATGAAATAAAAGAAAATGATTTCTTAGACATATTATAAAAAATCTCTTTTGTTATTTCTTCGAACTGTATCTTTCCGGTACGCTAAAAATAAAGTTTTGTTTTTTTTGTATATTATTTAATTTATAATCAGTAATTATATTACTTGCGTAATAACGTTGATTTTTTAATAAAATTTATATCGTTAGCAAAAAATAAATTCAAACTTCCTATAAAACAAATGCATTTTTCTTTTTTAATTATATTTTCTATAAAATTTTTATATGAAATACTCTTAAAACAATAAAAGAAAATTTATTAAGCTAACTTCACAATAACGAAGAAATAAAATAAGAAAGCAAAGAAACAGAAAGGAAAAGAAAAGATTGAAGAGAAAAAGAAAGGTAAACATACTTGTTAGCGGTTTCAAGAAAAGATAGAAGTTTAGGCGATATTAAAATAAACACACAGCGCTGCTATTGTAGCTACTAAACTACTACAGCAAAAGAAATACGTATCTATGTGAAATTTTATTTTGCTTTTTTTCGCAAACAGCTGGTTTTCTACGGTTTGTTTACAGCAGAATGAATTTTCTGATGGAGTACTGCAAGTGTACAAAATTTGAAAAAAATCTGAGGTGGAACCTACTGACCGTCTTCTTGTAAGTAACATATTATTTGGTTTAGAATATACCTTCTATACACGGAAACAGTCAGAAGGTAAACTTGCCTAAAATAAATTCTTTTTGATTTCAGAAAGATGATCTCAATAAATTGTATTTTTGATCAAACTGCAATAGTTTATACWACAGTTAATAATCAATAGTTAACGTTGATGACTGAATAAGTAGACGTAGAGAAGTTTTTTAGCCGATAAAAGCATACCTAAATTTCCTAATTCTAAAGCAGAAATGAAAGATTTCTAGAAGCTATGTTTTTTTCGAATCATTCCGGAGAAATATCATCTTTTCTACTCACAACTACTTGCTAGGAAAACTGAAACTAATACAATGCTAGAACTACATCGATATTTCAATATAAACGCAGAGAAATTTAAGAAAAATGTAAATTCAAACACTCATTAAACAATAAATATATAAAATAGGTAATTTAATTATGTTTAATGTGTTTCTTTATTTTAAAGACTGTAAAATTGCACTTTTTTTTCAATAAGTGCAGCAGGCTCTTTTAGAAGTTGTACTTCTTTTACCGCGCATTTAGAAAAAAGTAATGAGTGTAATTTTACGATGTGACCGAAAAATCGACACCACGAAGTTGTCAATATTTACTATGCTCGGGTTTGCGATTTCAAATTTACGATATGAAGTCTTCTCTTCTTCTTCCTGATTTTTCCTCTCAAGCGATCACCAATCCAAGTTCTAATCATACTCAAGCTCTGCTTGACTTAAATGATCGAGCAGGAACTAGTGCTGTCCCCGTGCAATAACCGTTGACGCATGAAGTATTTTAATACAACTCCCTTATATTCAGTGTGGACTAATTTCAATATTTTGATATTTTTTACATAGATCAGTATAAATTTAAATTTCTGTTTAAGTTTTCGAGATGCCTAAAACTAATGCATAGAACTGTAAAGAATACCGTCTTCGTGGGAAGAAGAATAAGGAAAATAAGGAAAACAAAATGCCAACTAATGCGGAACGTTGTAGGGTGTATAAGCTGCGAAGGAAAATGATTGCACTAGGATATGAATTGTCTGCGAATGAAATTTTATGTATTCTGTCAACTTCTAATTTACTTTGCGAACCATCGGCTCAGCCTGTGATTACTGGCACAAATTTAAATAATTTAAATGTCCCAGCAAAAATTAATATTATTGCTAATTATTAATTTTATTTGTTTAATCTTTATTTTTGAGTTGATTTGAATTTATTTACATTGATTTTACATTTATTCAATACTAAATAACAAGCGTGGCCTGACGAGTTTTTCCTTCAGAATTTGTGCGGTAGTCAACGCGATAACGCGCGCGATTTATGTACCATTAGTAAAGATTACGGACTCTTAGCGTATATTTGAAATACGAGGCTCAATCATTTTGAGAATATTGGGAATATTAAGAAAATCGAAATGGTTTTATCGCAGCTCCCCACCTTTGAAACTGTTGCTAAGCACGCCCTGCTGGGTCCATCAACATAGAAACTCGTCTTATTCTTCCACTGGACGCCTACGACTACATGTTTTAGATAACCAGCGAAGACTTTACAATGAAACTTACGAACAAAGCAATATTTCTTGTTTTAATTAAACTCTTCTTCTTCCTTATGTATAAATAAATAAATTAAATTTTACTTATTATTCATATACAAACCTTTATCAATGGTATTATATATCTTTATATTTTATTTTATGATTTTATCGTCTTATTAACAAATTTAGAGTAAGAATAATATTGTCACGCTAGATAGTAAGAGTTTTTTTTGATGTTGATGTTTTTTTAAGCTATTTTTTTGTAGTCATTTTTGAGGTTATGGAGATTTTATCCTTTTAAGTACGCTAAAGAAGTATAACTCCTTACGTGCGGTCATAAGTACACACACCAGTTTTTTTTTTTTTTTTTGATAAAAAGACAAAAATTAAAACCAAAATTGGGAATAACAAAAATTTTCTTAAAATAATACTACTACAAGCAGAATTACTTAATTTAATGTAAATCAAGAAACTTTCTTACCTATACAAATCTGGTATAAATAATTTGATATCGTCTTCAGTTTTATCTAGTGGCCTAACATTATTAGGCCTAATTTGCAGGGTCGTCTATAGAAAGTTTTTCTATTACTGTAGTTCCACTGTTTTAAAATACGACAACAACTAATAATATTATTTGCGATATCTATGCTTAAGTAATCTTCGTACAATATGAAGTTGCTTTTCTGAATTTGTAAATAACAAAGTAAATATTAATTTTTATGAATAAAAAAAAGGCCGAAGATCAATTAATTGAATTGTAATAATATGGACAAAATATGATAAAATAATACAAAAATTGTAAATGCATACGGTGGAACTGAGACAAAACGACATTATTCCAAGTTATTGACCAGTAAGGGTTCAATAAAGACTCATATAACGTCCAAAGGTTTAATAAGGTAATAAGAATTAAACTATACAATTAATTTTTAATGATGAAATTTCACAGGGAGCTTGGACATGAAAGAAGTAGAACTATGTTTGATTTAGTTAGACGTTTCGTCCCTTTATTGGGACTTCTTCAGCAACT
>NW_014569800.1:142725-145770 GCF_001313835.1 Polistes canadensis
TTGGTTTAACATACCAATTCGTTGATATGGTTCCGTCTTTATTTCTTATAATTGTTATGTCTAGGAATGGTAATGTTCCGTTGTCTTCTATTTCAATAGTAAACTTGATTTTTTCGTTTACCATATTGAAGGTTTTTAATACCACATCAATTCCATCCTTAGGTATTGCAGTTATTATATCATCTACATATACCTTTAAGAATGGAACTGGAAAGGGTAAGTTGCCTTCAATTTTTTTCAACACGTGATTCATTACCAAACTCGCTAATATTGGGCTTGCTGGATTGCCCATACTAGAACCATCCAGTTGTTGGTAAAAAGATCCATCGAATTGGAAGTAGCTTGAATCGAAACAAAATTGTATTAATTCTAATAGGATATTTTCTGGTATCGTTATAACATTTTTGAGTTCATTCCAATCTTCATTTATTGTTCTTATTACCAGTTTTTTCGGGATGTTCGTGAACAATGAGATTGCATCTAACGATACTAATCTATAATCTTCTGGTAGTATTGTTTTCTGTATGAATTCTACAAACTCCAAAGAATTTTTTACGGAAAACACAAATTTGTTTGTCATAGCTGAGGATAATTTATGATGTAAAAATTKTGCCAATTTATAGCACGGTGAACGAATACAGCTTACAACTCGTCTTAGGGCTAGGCTTTGTTTATGTGTTTTCCTTAGTCCATATATTTTTGGGGCGACCGAATTGTAAGATTTCATATTCTTTTCTATCTCTTCCGTGATRRTCGAYTYTTTTCTTA
This sequence comes from Polistes canadensis, assembly GCF_001313835.1. Lineage (NCBI taxonomy): Eukaryota > Metazoa > Arthropoda > Insecta > Hymenoptera > Vespidae > Polistes > Polistes canadensis. The sequence goes on from NW_014569800.1 coordinate 143,494, forward strand.
GTTTCATTATYAAATTATTGGCTAATTTCTCGAATCTACTGGTAGGATCTTTATTCAATAACTGATATATGTCTTTGTTTTGTAACATTTTATGCATTTCATTTAAATATTTTTCTTTCTTCATAATAACTGTGTTATTCCCTTTGTCCGATCTCATTATAATTAAATTCGGATTGTCTTTTAGGAAACGTTTTGTTGTTACAAAGTTTTTTGTTACTTCATCCTTCCATGGTCTTTGGTTATTTTTATAATAATTCGAAATTATATTAACAGCCTTAACTCTTACATTGTTTTGTTCATCCTTTATACTCGTATTATCACTTTTCGTGCTTTTCACCAAAGACCATGGAAGGATGAAGTAACAAAAAAATTTTAAACATAATAAATAATAGAGGACACCTTACACTGATGATATCTAGGCTAACAAACACTAGTCTAGATTGANCGCATGTATCGTAATGAGAAATGTAAGAAAATAAATTTTCCAGTTGCTGAAGAAGTCCCAATAAAGGGACGAAACGTCTAACTAAATCAAACATAGTTCTACTTCTTTCATGTCCAAGCTCCCTGTGAAATTTCATCATTAAAAATTGTAATTTTTGGACGAGAGAAATACTAAATATATACAATTAATTTTCAATTTTTACATTGTTAATCAGTAACGTAAAAAACCTAACATATAAAATTAAAATTCTTGTAGCGATCAGTAACGACCGGAAAGACTCACCGTGTTTCGTCACTTTGACATTGGTCACTTAACCCTCTTGTGTATGCGACGTATTCTTAACGTACGACGTTATACTATACCGCAACGTATATACTATTTGAATTCTTGTATACAATTTCGAATGCGGTATCTAAACACGACTGTACTTATTAGCGATTAAAGGAGGAATGATATCTAATTAATTTTAACAAATTTATTCCTATTAGATTCTCTTAGACTACCTGCATTTATTTTTTGTATTTTTAAAAACGTATTTATATATAAACTTATTAACATACCGAAAAAAACCAACCAAAGCGATCAGAAGGAATCTATTTTCATACAGCTGGGATGAGTTCTTAATCTTGTAATTTATCTTCGTATCCATTGAACAATAGCTCGTCAATTGTATTTATTACGGATAAATTTGATGCTAAACCAATAGTGTAGAAAAGGTTTTGCAGATAACGAGATAAGAAGCGTAATCTGTGTACAGCTGAACAAATAAACAAAATTTATTTACGCTAGTTTTAAATATATGCTTGTTTTATAATAATCTAAATATTTATTATTTACTTACTACTGCTATACCGCGTCATCAAACGTTGTGATATTATCTTCCAGTGTTCCCACACTGCGGCCTTCTTTAAAATACTATAAATGTTTTTGATAGTAAGTGACCTTTTTTTTCCTAGCATGAAAATCAAATCGTGCCTTTTTCTCTTAACTTTGTAACATTATAGTTCTAAATGTTTCTGAAACATATTTCGTCAAGTAATTATCATTTTCTGGTTGTTTTTTCAATATAAAATAAGTAAGAAAGGAATAAGGTTAGGGGTTTGTTATAAAAATCATAATAAAATGAAAGTAACATTAATTTTTTTTTATTAACTGCATTTTTTTTTTATTTAGACATTCACAAATGTAGCAACGTTACCGTTATTTAACCGTTTGAGTCTCAAGCAACGCGATCGCGCTAGTTATATGATTCGGCCTCTAGGCATTTGATTGCCGAGCGGCCAACGTCCTTGTCATCATAGGTAGACTAAACATCCTCGATGCCCGAGCAAGGCAGCTTGAGATAAAGGGCCGTGCAATTGGAATGCGATGAGAGGCACAAGGAAAGTGCTTACCATCACTTCTCTCGTACCGGCGACGATTCACTCTCTGTCGGGCATTCAATCTGTAACGACGTATTAATCAGTAAAAGCATTTTAATCAACTTCTTTTAGTTTGATTATCTACTCACTTACCTGAACTAAATAAATCATTCGTTATTACTTACGTGTGTGAATTCATACCTCGTACACCGTAACATAACTCGCTCTTCTCAGATTTTGTGGAAAAAAATCCTACTACATTTCGAGTGCTACGACAAGTGACGGTGCCGTCACTGACTATCAAAGTTATGTTAAAAAAGAACCCCTCTCCTCTTATTGGGATTTTTCTCACTTGATTAACCTTTTAGATACGGCAGAACTCTGCGTATGGCTATTTCTTTGGACGGCAGGGTCTGACGCGAACAACGTATAATTGATATAACACTGCAAAGTGTGGCGGGCAATTCCGTT
>NW_014569800.1:146090-166148 GCF_001313835.1 Polistes canadensis
TCATATCCCCGTATTTTCTCGAAATTTCTTTTTGTAGTGTAAGATAAAACGTTCGCATTATTACGTTTTTTGTTTGAAACCGCGCGTCGTTCAAAGAGATGACATACACGAAAGCCACATTAGTAGCGCGTCGTCCTTCAAAATGATATCCGCGAAAGCCACTATAGTGGCGCGTCGTCCTGAAAAATGATATCCGCGAAAGCCACTATAGTGGCGTGTAGTATCTAAAAGGTTAAGACATAAGCTATTGTGCTGTTTAGACTTTTTCGGCTGTGTTTTTTTAAAAACCTTTGGAATCTAAACGGTTAAAAAAAGAATTAATGACCACTCACGAAAAATATATATATATAAAGCGTATAAAAAAACAAACATTTCTTTAAAATTCTATATTGTGAAAGTAAATAAAAATACGAGAAACAAAACATATTTCTATGTGATGATTGACGGTTTTCATTTACAATATATTTTAAAGTGTTCTACTGTATTATTACTGAATATTTAGTTATTAAAAAAAGAAAGCTATTATTATTTTTAGTGCATTATTCTAAATGTAATGAAAAGTTTGTTAAAGAAACTAAAATTTATCTCTTTAAAACTATCAAATTTATAAATAAATATTAAAATCTCTTTAAATGAACTCTTAAAAATTGTATTATTGTTAGAGATAAATGTTTAATATTTTTAAAAGTAAAATAAATGTAAACTTTACGTTTTTATAAACTTTCGTTTATTTTTCTCGCTTAGTCCTAGGCCCACATATTTGGAACTAATTTTTATATTAAAAGGTAAATATTTATTAAAAGCAATCTGAAATTAAATAATTTAATTTTTAAATTTTGTAATTTTTAATTATGTTAGACGCAATTCCATATTATAGTTAAATTATCAACCAGGGTTTTTATGCCACAAGGCTTTTCCTGACGAGCCAATAAAGTATTATACCTTGTTGTATTAGCTTAACCAAGTGTTTTATTTCTTATTTCTTATTTTAATTAAACCCTTTTTCTTCCTCACGTATAAATAAATAAATTAAAATATACTTATAATTAAAGCTTTATCATTTGTATTAAATATCTTTATTTTATTTTATCATTTTATCGTCGTATTGACAAATTTAAAGTATGTATTATATTGGCTCGCGGGATATTTGCAGTTATTTTTGATGTTTTTTTTCGAAGTTGTTTTTGAGGTTATTGAAGTTATACTCGTTTTGATACGGTAAAGAAGTATAACTTCTTACGGGCGTATATAAGTACACAAACACGTTTTTTAATGTCAGGTTTTCTCAAGTATTTGAATAGTCGTAAAAAGTGTTAGATGGGGGACACCCTGCATATAAGTACTTCTAATACCTTCTTAAGACAAAATTTTATTTTTTTTCTGTTACTTACAGAAAACTGTATGGACCGGCTTGCACAAAAATGGGTTTTTTTCCTGCTATATAAATTTCCTCAGGATTTGTCCAGTTAATACAATAAGAATTATATCTCGTAGATGATTTACTCGTATTTCCTTAAAACGGGTAGCGTAGAGAATCTCGTGCAAATGATTTGTTCTGAAAAAATTTAATATTGTGACTTATTTCAAATAAAACAACTGTCCTTTTTATTTGTAAAAAATAACTCAAATTATTTATTTTCTGCTAATAAAGATGCAATCGGTATTAGAGACCGATTAAATAAAAAATAAACGTTATTAGAGAATCGAGAAATAATAATATCAGAAAACACGTGAGCATAAWTTAGAATGTTAGATAATACGTATCGTACATGTGTGTCAAGTTTTGATATTTCATTGAATATAAAGAATACCAAATAATTTTTTGTTTGCATATAAGTATATAATGAAAATATATAGAAATGTACGTTGTTATATTGCGATCCATGAAAGAAAAAAGAAATCTTTTAAGTATGCATTTTAAAGTCAGATTATGGTCTGACTATGCACTCCACTACAGCTACTTTTCTCAATGTTTAAAAGAGTGGAAGTAATTCCAATTGTCAATAAAAAATAAAGACCCTTCAAAAGCAGTCTAATTTCTAACATAGATAAAGTCTACAAAATTATAATGAACAATTTCGTAGTTCAAGTTATTTTAAACCAACAATATGATTTGAAAAAATCACATTTAACAACACATTCAGTACAAAAAATCATTATTGACATTATTAGAAGAATATATTTCAACATTCAACTACACAGCAGCAGTTTTAATTTATCTTGAGAAAACTTTTAACTTGATTTGGTTACAAAGGCTTATTTTTAAATTTCATCATAAATTATTATATTTATTTAAGGACCTACATCAGGATACAGTTAACTTACTTATCTTTTTAAATATTTATGTAAGCGTTCTACTAATTATGTACGCATTATTAAACAAATTTGACACGTATAGCTCTCAGTTGATCTTTTCCTAATTAAAAAGAGAATAGACCATTTTTAAATGTGCAAGTAAAAAAACTGTAATAATTAAAATGCAAATCAGACAATTGTAAAAACGTAGTTGAAAAAAAACCTAAAGAGTTTTTTTTAACAGAAAAATTTAATATTTACTTACTAGTGCCGTTTGTTGTAACGTATTTGAAGATAAAATAAACATATATATTAACATGACATAACTTATTATATGAGAACATTTATGCACCATTATGAAATAAAGAATAAAAAAAAAAGAACTTGTTTCGAATTTATTCGTCGCTTTCTTTGCAGTTCTAAAATGAGCACCTCAAGATTAGCGATTGATGACAATATGATCCTCGATTTGCTCTCTTATCCCATCATGTTATTATTTTACTAGCTAATAATCGCGGCTGTATATCGTTTTACTGCTTTTTAATACCTAAAAAATAAGACCCTTCCTAATATAATATAAATACAATAATATGATTACATGTGACGAAGTAAGGTTGTTTAGGATTAATTAATTTATTATAATGTATGACTCTAAAATAATATGTATTGACGCGTGAACTAGGTGATCGAGTTGCTAAGGAGGTCCCCAGTAAGGGACGAAACGTTCAATAAGATCAAATAAATTTATTCATCAAAATTTATTAACTGTCCTCAATTTTCCCTTTGAAACTCATATATAACAATAATAAAGATTTCATATTTTTTATTATGACATGTATATGATCATTGTTACGTCCCGTTGTTGCATAACTAAAGCAAAGAGACCTAAATATATGTTATTTCATCTTTCATCAGCTCTCTACAAATTTTACTCTACTGGCAAGGAAGAATTATTGTATATCGAATTGAACGGGTCTTGGAGGAGATTGATAATTACATACTGAAGAATTGTTTTACTTTCAATGAAATAAAGAAGAGAAGGAGCAATTTCGAAGAGCATTTAGGAAGAAATGCTATCTTCCTTTCTAATTGTTTTATTGATCTTATTACATCTTCATATCGGATTTTATCTGTTGCAATAAAGACTCGCTAGCGACCAGTCGCGCTTAACACTAGTTCAAACGTATTTCTGTATAAATTAATTGAAAAAGTATCTATTGCTTCACTTGTTATTCATGTTATAAACAAAAATTATAAGTTTTAAATAAATATATTAAGCTAAATATATATTAGAAATAATAATACTATCGCTCGAAGAAGCATTACTATAAGTAAATTAAACAATTATAATAAGATGTATTCCCCATATTTAATTAATAAATGCTTCTAATGAAAAGAACGTGTATCATATATTTATTGAAGCTTTACTATTTCCTATCATAAGTAAAGGTTTTATTTCTCTTGATAAACAACAGACATCTAGCTTTTCTGCACCTTTATTTAATTTTTCTTTTAATATTTTAATTAGTTCTTGAAACAAGTTTCTTTTTCTGATTCCACAAATATAAATAAGTTTTTAAATAGAAAATATTTATATATACTTATAATTATATTAGGTAAAGAACAAATTTTTTTGTATATTCATGCTATTGAAAATCATTCAATGAGCCTAATAAAAAACAAATTTTTTGTAAACTAATTTAACACCATGACTGCTCCGCGAATTTTTGTAAGCGTTTATTTATGCGCAGGGGAATGAAACTACGCACACCGCTATACTATGATCAATCCTAGAAATTGAGACTTACCTTATGCTGATTTGTTATTATGTAGGCTCTATTGTTCCTTATCGTTGTAAAAAATTATATTTTGTTAGAAAGATATTCGTAGAGATTACCATACAAAGTCTGAATCTTTTGATCTTTATCGTATCAGAAGATAAGCGGGTTTAGAACGAAATATACTAGGAAGATTTTCTAGGAAATGTGAGAAATATGAATACATTTCCGACTTTGTCAAAAGGCGCGTTGCATTGATGATAATGTCGGGGTATTACTTGTAATGACGGTTTACCGACTATGCCAGTAACATATACATATAAATCTGTTATAGACGTAAACATGATGCAGATTTTAAATTCCGCGATCGATAGAACGATATTGAATAGAAGGAAGACCTGTTGGAAAAAATTAGCTGGTAAGATGTTTTATGTTTGCGACGAGATAGGACACTATTTGATAATATACTTAATAAAAACAAAATATTCCTCGAGATTTGAGTAGCAAAGCAAAAAGAGTTAAAAACTTGATTGAAGACAACTTATTTTAACGCGCCATGCGGGAAACGCGTCTGTCAACTAAAGTAAAATAAGAATTATGTTTTACTCTTAAAATTAACAAAGTTTAATCAGACTTTGCTATAATAATTGCTACAAACAGAATACGGCAATAATTAGAAATATATTCGAAAATGAATATAGTCGTAAGATGACATGATATGACGAAAGTGACGAAGTAAGAAGATATTGAATTTCTTTAATTCCAGAAAACACAGACAATTACATTAAATTATTTGAATATTTTAAACAATTTATCGAAGGTTATCCGTTTTAGTTTAAAATCTTTCTATTCCTATTGTTTCATGTTAGTTAAGAAAAAAAATAATTTTAGTTGAATGTATGTCGGATGTCGTTCTATAAAACATAATAATGACTAGTGATCCATAGTGACTTTTTCTTCTTCTTATACTTCATTTTCTTATTGTTAGGACTTCTTTCTTTTATATATTAGTTGTAAGATTTTCTTTTTAGGGCGTTTGTCTATCTTGTGATGATGATATCCAGCTTTCATTCCACTTTCTTCGAGGTCTTCCAGGTGGTCTTGTTGTCCCTATTTTTTCTGTTTTTGCTACTTTCGGCAGCCTACTGTCGTTCATCCTTTCCACACTTTTCCTTCTTATCCACTTTACCCCGCATTGGGTCTCACATTCTTCTCCTATCTCTTTGTTACTTCTTCTACCTTTTAGTGAGTTCTCCGTTATAGTTCGTAGCGTCTTTACTTCTGTAGTTCTCATGATACGTTCTGTTATCGTGGACTCTGCGTTTGTCTCTGCCGCGTAAGTCTTTATCGGTCTGATACAAGTTTTGTATATTCGTGTCTTGCTTTTGATGCTCATATGTTTTTTTCTCCATATAATATCTTAGAGGTATCCAGGGATTATGAAGGCTTAGGTTGTTTGATCTTTTACCTCCTTTTCTAGGTTTCTGTCACTTGTAATTATCGAACCATGGTATTAAAATCGCATCACTTGGTTGACACTGGTTGTATACCGCAAATTTACATCGTCTGGGCTCCTTGGAGATTGTAAGTGATCTAGTCTTCTCTACCGTAATAGTCATATTAAGTTTGCCTGCCGTCTTCTCGAATTTCAATAATTATTCTTTTTATTTATCATAAATTTGCTATTATGCATAAAGAAGCGCATTCGACAGAAATGTAATTCACCATATATAGGTTCGTAGGTGCTACGGTCACCGACGTTAATATTCAAGTTCGTTCTTTAATAAATAGGTCATTGATAATGCTCTCACTCACTCTTGCGTAAACTAGAAAACGCGGTTGTGCTTACACGTCCCCTGCACGTACGATACCGCACTCTCTCTCGCTGTCTCTGTCTCTGTCTTTGTCTCTCTCAATTCCCCTCTCTTTCACTCTCTACGTAGCTCGCACTAGCTTTATTAGATTCACTCTCTATTCTCCATTCTGTATATTTTTCTTTTTCTTACTTTTTTCCCACGTCGTCATTTCGTTCCAATAGTAATTACACGCGACGCATTTAAACAACGTTCCTTCTACCACAATTTCTTTTAATTTGAATATCTTTGACACAAGTGAAGATATGCACTAATACACTTGCTCTTTGACAAATATCGTATCTGTTCATGACTTTTAAAAAATCTCAAAGCATCTATTTCCACTTCTCTCTCTTTCTTCATTCTTCTTTTTTTCGTCGTCTAGCAACACACCTTCAAATTAGATTTATTTAGTAGTGTTAGGGGTAAAGCTGTACTCCTTTCGATCCGGTGTACTACGCAAATATGTTCTTTTGCTTGTAAAACTGACGTACCTTGTTATTTCAGAGTGCCCACTGTGTTCTTTAAACTTGTTGCATTTATTTACGTTCTAGCATTGTGACTATTATTTCATTTTCAGTAGCATTCGTCGTAGTATTTTTCCCATGATACTTATCACCCTCATCCAAATCATCGTCATTGTATGACATAAATTTAACAAAACGCAAAAGAAGATAGCAGGAGAAAAGAAATACATGCGTGCAGCCCAGACACAGTTGAAGTAAAACCTTTAGAAAACTAAGCTTCGAGAGAATAAGACGAATGTTTACAATTTTTTATACAGACATTATACAAATATTATACCTACTCCAAGTTTTAGGTTTTAATAAATGACACGAGTGGCCTATGTTAACTGTTAAATTGAGGATCAGCGAAAAAAAGGACTTATTTGTTTCAATGATTTATTACGACTAAATAAATGTAAAAGTAAGCTGTTGTTTTCTTCCTTAAACACTGAGTCTGTCCTCTCTCTCGCGCAGCGTTCAATCGTCATACGTCTTTTACATACATATTCAGGTAAGAAGCCGTAAATGTGTCTACGATCCGTAAATATCATAGATTTTTGCTTATGTTGAAAGTACGCGCCTCAATCGACCGGTGAGATACCTTATTATACTATATATTATATATATATATTATATATATATATATATATATATATATAGATACCTATATATATATATAGATACCTATATATATATATATATATATAGATACCTATATTCCCGAAATGATCAATTGAAAAGCCACGTTTTTAATCTGTTGTTGGACACCATCAATTTGTATCAAAATTAACAACGAAGCTTTTTATGCCGTAAGGCTTTTCCCTGACGAGCAAATAAAATATCACGCTAAATATTAGCTCGATCATCCATTTTAATTTTATTTTAATTAAACTTTTTTCTTCGTTATCATTAGATAAAACCAATCACCAAAGGACTCCGCGTTGAAGAAATCTGCTCACTCTACAGCGCTCATACATTATGCGTAATAGAAATAGATTAATATTCTAACAGTAACTAAAATATAAAATAAATGCTTTGGTTTGAATTTGATCAATATATCTTTGAAATACAGCGTCAATTATTGTCTTTGATTTTGTTGTCAATTCAGTGCGACTGCTGCACATTTTTATATTCAATTTGGTGTTCAGGAACTTAATTAATAAAAGCGCTGTAGCTGTTAAAAAAATTACATTAAAATCACAACTTAAAGTAATTGGAATTATATCAAAATCTTTTTTAAGAATTCGCGATACTTCTGGTGTGACTTTATTAAATTCTCGTAGATGACCTTTAGATGTAAATGTTTGTTCACTTTTCAGTACAGCTTTTTCGTCGGTATGTATTATTTGTTTACATTATCTAAAAATTATTATACCTATATTAAATGATAAATAATTATATATAAATAATAATCAATTAAACAGTAAATAATTATATATATTTAATAAATTTAATAATTATATTATAATTATTTTTTTTACATTAATTGTTTAAATATGTACAGATATATAGAAAATTAATTTATTTTCTATAAGAGTGAGTTTTGCAGACATATTTTAAAAAATTGATATTGACCAACATAAAATAACTTGGCAAAAATTTTATTTTAAAAAAAAATTTAATTTAAATATGAGAATATTTAACATGTGCTTTTTTAACAACTATAAAATTATATTTGTATTATTAGCACTTTATANATATATATATATATATACAGTGAAAAATTATAATATTTGGATAGAATATTTTGATAATAAAGCAGTTGTAAAGAGAGAGACGTATATAGCGACCTATGAGTAATATCGTCTTTTGGCTAATTTTGGAATCCTCTTCCCGCTCCCACACAAAACAGAATTCATATATATACGTATCTTAAGATAATTAGGTTAGAAACGAATTTTTTTGTACATACATTCTATTGAAAATCATTCAAAGAGCATAATAATAAACAAATTTTTTTTAAACTAATTCAACACCTTGACTTCTCTGCGAAGTTTTGTGAGCGGGTATTTATGCGCAGGTTATTGAAACTATGCACACCGCTATACTATGATCACTTCTAGAAATTGAGACTTACCTTATGCTGGTGTGTTATTATGTAGGCTCTATTGTTCCTTATTGTTGTAAAAAATTATATTTTGTTAGACAGATATTCGTAGAGATTACCATACAAAATCTGAATCTTTTGTTCCTTATCGTATCGGAAGATAAGCGAGTTTAGAACGAAATATTCTAGGAAGATTTTCTAGGAAATGTGAGAAATATGAATACATTTCCGACTTTGTCAAAAGACGCGTTGCATTGATGATAATGCCGGGGTATTACTTGCAATGACGGTTTACCGACTATGCTAGCAACATATATATATATATATATATATATATATATATAAATTTGTTAAAGACGTAAACATTAGATACATAATGCAAATTTTAAATTCCGCGATCGATAGAACGATATAGAATGGAGGGAATACCTGTTGGAAAAGATAAAACAGCGAAAAGGTTAGCTGGTGGGATGTTTTATATTGCGACGAGATAGGACACTATTTCATAATATACTTGACAAAAACAAAATATTCCTCGAGATTTGGGTAGCAAAGCAAAAGGAGTTAAAAACATGATTGAAGAAAACTTATTTTAACGCGCCAAGCGGGAAACGTGTCTGACAACTAAAGTTAAATAAGAATTATGTTTTACTCTTAAAAATAACAAAGTTTAATCAGACAATGCTTAATCGTCAATGAAAATTGACGAAGTAAGAAGGTATTAAATTTCTTTAATTCCAGAAAACACAGATAATTACATTGAGTTAGTTGAATATTTGAAAAAATTTATCGAAGATTATGCGTTTTAGTTTAAAATCTTTCTATTCCTATTGTTTTATGTTAGTTAAGAAAAAAAATAATTTTAGTCGAATGTATGTCGGATGTCGCTCTATAAAACATAATGTAGAAAAAGCTTCGGATAAAGTTTGGCATCGCAGATTATTACAAATAATCAATAAACACTTTCTACAATCGTATTTCAAACTTCTAAAATCCTACCTTTCTGACAGTACATTCTACGTAAAAATAATAGACACTCATTCGAACATCAAAGTAATCAAATCATAGGTTTCGTGGTAACCTCAGACCAATTCTCTATACCCTCTATACGACAGACATACCAATAAACGCAAACTGTACAGTCTTAACCCTTGCAGACGACACGGCAATTGTTTTTAGCATTTATATATGTGACCAAAAATGGTCAAAAATCATCAAATGAGTTCAACAAAAAGGACTTAACGCTGGAATGAGTGAGATAGGGCAGGATAGATAAATAAATAAGACAGTTTTACGCGGCACAAAACTGCTTGCCTCGGCATAAAAACTCTCACGGAATTGAGAGAAAAGCCGAGGCAAGAGAACGCTTTATATAACGAAAATTAGTATAACGAATAATGACAAGCAACAGGCTGAAAGAAAGTATATTAGTACAATAACGGCGCGAGGTATCTTTTGGTCGCACGCTAGAGAGCCCAACGCAAGAGCAAGAGCAAGAGCTCAACAAAATCGATGGCCATAACAAAAATAATCGCTATCGCCTAAACAAATAGAAAGGGAGAAATATCCATTTCTTTTCTCACTCGCACTCGCATTCACGACCGAGAGACCCCAAGATAACGCACACTAGCTCGCTTGCGTGTAAAGACCAACGAAGAGGCGTTACTTGTCCCTTACTCCTAAAATCAATTTTACCAATATTTCTCGCTTATTTTTGCAAATACAAAGATACGCTTTGGAACATTTTTTATGTATTTTTCAATTCTCTAAAACTTTAATTTAAAAATTTTTTTGATTAAATGCCTAGATTCTAAGATATTGCTTTTTTTACCATTTTTTATCCTTTTTTTCAAAGATATCTTGATCCAATTGCAAAAAAATTAGCACCATTCGATTCAGCGTCGTCGAGTTACCATTATATCAAGTTTTTGGCTAAGAATCACAATTAGCTTAGTTTTTATTTAGTTGAGCAGACTAACAGGCAGATGATGTCGCCTATAGGCGACGCTCGTACACACAGGACGGCGCGCGGATAACGCCTATAGGCGACGCTCGTAGCGAAAGGGTTAACGCCTACGCCGCCTATCCTATTCCGCGCGCAATATAAACAACTCTAAAACCGTAAATATCGCCGAACAACAATGCTTACAATAAACAAAGACCCGAAACAAGCAACTCAATCGGTAAAAAACCAAATCAACTCTCTCGAAGAATGGTTATGTAATAGGAAGATCAAGGTAAACTCTACGAAGTGTAAACATATCACGTTTACAGTGAGGAAAAACAAAATACCGAGACTACAACTATATAATTTAGAAATTCCACAAGTTATAACGGTCAAGTATTTGGGAGTAAACTAAGATTCCAAATTAACATGGAAAAAGCATACAATTGCTAAAATTAAACAAATTTATTTAAAAAGGAGACAAATGACTTGGCTAACTGTTTAAAAATCAAAATTTATCATAGAGAATAAATTAATAATTTAAAAACAATAATAAAACAAATCGGGGGAACATGTAGATTACCGCTGTGGGGTATAGCAGCGAAAAGTCACATTGCCAATCTCGAGACTTAACAATCCATAATCTTGCGCACAATCGTAAATGCTGCATAGTACGACCGTAACGAAGAGATTAGGAAGAACTTAAATATTTCCACGATAGAAGAAGAAATAACCAAGTTAACCTGCAGATACAAAAAAAGAATTGATACGCACATAAACCCGCTAGCCAACGATAACTACAACCAATGTATCCCTAGAAGGCTTAAAAGAATCATCCCTGGAGACCTATTATTAAATTAAATCTAAAAGAAATAAACGACAATAGCAACGCTATCTTTTTTCACTTATATAACAATTTACCAAATGTCTACGGGACAAATTGTAAAGATGTATGGAGTAATTAAAAGAGAAAATAATTAAAAACACATCCTGTGGGAATAAGACAAAAGTATTCTATATCATTTTTTGTCCTGCATCTTATCAGGCCGAATTTTGTCATTGTCGTCGTACAGCTAACCCTTTTTTTATTCTTATATCGCGAATAGACATATACACGCACACATACATAAAATTCATTGAGGCTTGCTATTCAACAATTCTTTGCAATAAAGGAAATAAAGAGTGTTGCGACCGACGCCTTGATCGGTACTCCAGTGATTTATATCGTGAACGAAAATGCCGTCACGTGTGAATCGAGATTGTATATTTGGTGGGAATGATGATAGGAAAATAATTAAAAAAAAAGCCCAATATTCTTGAGCCCTGTCAGTACTAAATAGTACACTTTATTTGGCTCGTCAAAGAAAAGCCTTTCGGCATAAAAACCCTGGTGGAAATATAAACGATGAATCCGTACAAAAGCGTATACAAAACACAGAATAATTCTGGCCACGTGTAGGACTGCCTTTGTCCTTTGTCGCTGGCCGAACTTAGATGATACAATGTTGCGCAAGAGAATAGTTCTCTTCGAAGTAATCCTCGCAGATCTCGTGATAGAATCAGCTTTCTTCGGTATAATCGCTCGCAAGCCTTGTCGTCAAATCAGAATAACGCCAAGCGCGAACACGCGTTAGGCTTCATAGAAAAAAGCGATGCAACGCTCGGACTAGTCGCACAAAAGACGGATAACGCAACTGTCGATGCATATGATTGGCGTAATAAATGTGGTGGGAGAGAGCGAGCTAGAAGAAAGAAGGAGCCCTTATATTACAAAGATCTTGGCTCTCCCTTGGTTTTACCTTTAAACTATGATACTTCTTTGTCGCGCGTGTCTCACGCTTCGGCAGGGCCGTACACGCCCCGACGCTCGCCCTACTCACTCGTTGCGTAGGATACGCAACAGATGATTTATTGATTTACGGAAAATCAATGAGAAAATAAACAAAATTAAAAATGAATTATCAAATAAATTTTCAATGAAAGGCTTACTTCGGAATAAATATTAATTATGATTGTAAAAAGTTGACAATGGACCTCCAACACATTGGATATCCAATTATTTAACAAATATAATACACGATCATTTTGCCTAATCAGTTCGGTCGTAAAATAAATATCTTACAATATTAAAGATCGACGTTATCATTTCTTGAGTTCTACAAGAAGCTATAAAAAGTCGTGGCATATTATTTATTTTATTTATTTATTTATACTCCGTCTATTTTGGGTTTGGAGGGCTTCCGATACAAAATATTTAACATCTCTTATGTACTCTATCTCATTATATTTTAACTTTATAACAAAAACTAACCTAAAACCAATTTTTTGAACTAACTAACACATAACAAAACACTTTTATATACAGTTTTCTCTTCTTTCCTTTTCTTCCTTTTTCTTTACTTCTTTTCTTTTCCTTATGACTTTCCTTAATACCTCTATCCCTTTTGCATCCTGTCCTAAGGTATTTTCTATCCATTCTCCATTCTTCGTTTCTTTGCACTCCTTCACTATATGCACAAGGTCTTCCTCTCTAACTTTGCATACCCTACATTACTTAGCCTCTTCCTCCTTCCAATACTCCCTGCCTTTGCACTCATTCCCACACCTGAACCTCGCTATTATTCTTCTGTGCCCAGCTGACATCTCTTTTTGCAGGTATTCCGGCTCCTTCTCTGCCTTTATTTTCTTATAATTTGCGTTGTATCTTGATTTTTCTATAATTTTCATTCTCATTTCTCTATCTTTTCTTTCCTTTCTCAATAATATGTTCTCTCTCACTTCTTCCTTAACCAGTTAAGTGTGTTTGACGACTATATCCGTCATGGAAGAATGGCAGAATTTTGTGTTTTGACGGCTATATCCGTCATGCGTAAAATTTTMATACAATTTGATATTTAAATTGTAATTCTGGCGAAAACTAAATTATATTCGTAAATATTAATATGTTTAGAATGTTTAGGGGTGAGGACGAAATGAAATAAACAAATGAAAATTATAGATAATTTTAGTTGGAAACTAGATCTTTGATTATCCCGATTATTATTTTGACGTGTCATAACCAAAAAAACAAAGTATATTAGATTTTCCATCTGCGATGATGTCCGCGATGTTTAACCAAAGAAAAAAAAAAATCAAATATTTAACAAACAAACAAACAAAAATTTTTTTTTTTTTAAGTTTTTCGTTAATTATGTGTAAATATAGCTTTACGGTAATCCATTGTTTAAATATTACTCATAAAATCATTCATTTTCTAAAATAAAGTCGTCTTTCTGACCCAATATTTCAACAGCGCCACTTACTCTGTGTATTGATTATCGCGACACACACTAGGGCGCACTTTGCAAAATGATCGACACAGTTAACTGGTTAAAAATCATGCCTCTCATATACCTTGTCTCACCTATTTCCACCCCCGCAATACCTTTATCCTCTTTTTTGACTCCTTCCCTATTTTCTCTCTTTCTCTGTCTTTATCTCTGTCCCTTATACATTCTTTCACTAATTTTATATTCGAATCCCTAATTTTCTCTTAAAACTTTAATGCTCTTCCTAACCCTTTTACTCTCATCCTTTTATATTTACATTCTTCCTCCACTATATAATTTGGCGTGTTGCTACCTAAGCCTAAAACCCATTTCATATACCATCTTTGTACACTTTCCATCCTCTCATCTTCCACCCAACCCCATACCTCCTCTCCAAGCAACACCACACTTTCCACTAGTGCTGTGCACAACTTCCTTCTTCTTCCATAACTCATTTTAAATATTCTCTCCCCAATACTCCACGCATTCTTCATTGCCAGAATTGCCTTCCTCTCCCTCTCCTCCATATGCTTGTCATTTTTTCCATTCTTCTGCAGTTTGTACCCTAGATATCTTATCTCCTCCACCTCTTCTAACTCTGTCTCCCCAATTCCATCTTCTTCCTTCTCCTCTTCTTTTTTCAAATACTAAAATTTTAGTTTTTTCCTCACATAATGTCATTTTCTTAGATTCTAGGTACTTTTGAAACCTTCTTAACATTCCCCTCAACTTCTCTTCTCTATCCGCTATTAACACAATATCGTCCGCGTAAGATATACTCCATACTTTTTCGTTCCCGATTCTGCATCCCCCACTTTGCCCCTTTTTCATCTCCTCCTCCAGGTCCGCCAGATATATGTTGAATAGAGTTTGGCTCAAAGGACACCCTTGCCTCACCCCTTTTTCTGTCCAAAACTCCTCTGTTTCTACATCTCCTACTCTAACTATATTTCTTGTTTCCCTATAAATACTGATTATTCTATTCCTTAACTTTAAACCCACTCCCATCTCCATCATCCTTTCCTTTAGAATTCTTCTATCAACTCTGTCGAATGCTTCCTTGAGGTCTACGAAACACGCAAATATTTTCCCTTTTGGTTTGCTCAATTTTTCGTTTACTATATGTTTAATGGTATATATTGCCTTTATCACCCCTCTTCTCTCTCTAAATCCCAACTGACTTTCCGCTAATTTCCCCTCTACTTCTTTCTTTAACTTTTCATTTAACATGCCTGCATATGTCTTATATGCCGTGCAAGTTAACGTAACCCCCTATAGTTCTCTACTTGCTCTCTATCACCTCTTTTATGGATCCAACAAACCACCCCTCTTCTCCACTGCTCCGGTATTTCTCCCTCTTCCCATACTTTCTTTATTAACTCCCAAATCGCTATCCCCACCTCTTTCGGCATGTATTTCCACACTTCATTCTCTAATTTTTCCTCTCCTGATGCCTTTCCTCTCTTTAGCCTGTTAACCTGCCTTACAAAATTTTGTAATCAATTCATCTTCAATCTCTGCATGTTGACCTGCCTCCTCCCTCCTATCCTCCTCACGACTTGTTTCTTTTTTGTCTTTCCCTCCTAGCTTCTCCATGAAATGTTTTCTCCAATCTTCCACTTTTATCTTTTTACTTACTTCTTCTTTCTGTTTCTTCCTGAACCTTTTTATATATTTCCAGACCCTGCTATATTTTTTAATTTTTTTTCCTCCATACTTTCAAACCTTCTTATTTTTGCCTCACACCAATTTCTATACTCCTTTTTCTTATTTATATAATATTCACTTTGTACCTTTTTTTTCTTCCATAGCTTCATTATTCTCCCTAATTCTCTCTTTTTTCCTTTCCATTCCTTATCATACCACTTTCTATCACCCAACTTCCATACCTTTACTCTCTTTTTCTCTTTGGGCACTGCTTTCTTAATTACTTCTTTTAATTCATTCCATCATCCTCTTTTCTCCCCCTCCAATCCTGGCACCTTTCACGATACTGCTTAATCAGTTCTTGCGACCAATTTCTTCTCTCTATCTTTCTTTCCTTCTCGTCTCCACCTGAGTCCAATTTTATTTCCTTCTCTAAATAAACTTCTAATGGCATATGGTCCGACTCTGTCCTTTGCCCAATTTTCATTTCCTTTATTTGATCCCAAGCCTCTTTATTTCCTATTACGTAACTTATTACAGATTCCCCCCTTCCTCCCACATACGTGAACTCTCCTTCTTCTCCTTTCGGCCCATTTACTATGCACCACCCTTATTCTGTTATTCCTTTCACAAGTCTTCTTCCTTCCTTGTTTATTGTTTCATCTTTTGACTGTCTTACCTTTACTTCCTTATTATCACCTTCCTCCTCATCAATCCATCCCCCTTCATTCCCTGTTCTCGCGTTCCAATCCAACACTAATAGCATTCCTCCTCTTTCCTTTGTTTTTATCTTCTCTCTTACAATTTCCATCGTGCCTAAAGTCGTGGCATATTATATAGTAAAAGTTTTCTCCTTTGCTTCTCTTTTGAATGACGTTTTATTATAATGTGAGAGATGGAACCATTTAAAGATGCTGTTAACACAGCAGTGTAACAATCCGTCAAAGGTGTTGGTTCTGTAATTACTTTTACGCGTCCATCCTGAAGACATTGGGCCTCTTCCGGAGGCTCAGAATAATGAAGATTCGGAGGTATAACTCCGCTCACCATAGCAATTAGTACCTAGATATTAAAAATAAAAACATGTAGAATATTTAACAAAATTTGTGTTGTTTTATATTTAATGCTGTCTTTTCAGAAAATTTACCCTAATTATTAAGTTTATTGCATTATTATGATATGTGTGACCAATGTTTGACTTAACAGATCCTTTTAAAAAAGGATTAGAAAGACTTCGATCTTGACCATAAACAAGATTTATATCCTTTAATTCTTCGAAATCCATTGATTTTATTACTGTACCATCGGCCTCAATGTAAGTTGCGTCGCTTGCATTTAGACCGCAGTGTTGCAACGTCTGTTTCATTATTTGAGCCTGAGATTCGGCTGTGGGAAGAAGACAAGTGTTTCTTGGAATTGCTTTAGTGTACTTAACACAAAGACTAACGACCTCGGCATAAACTCGCTTTGCATTTTTGGCTCTTTGATGGAAAATTGTTCCTATCGAGACGCTTTTTGAGAATCCTAAAGCTTTCTTATCAAAAGATCTATTTACCTCGTCTGTTAACATTAAACCTAAATAATGGAATGCATAGAAAAACAAATTATTTATAAATTACGATAAAATTCAACTTGCTGTTTTAAGACATTTCATACTTTGATTTTACCTAGATCATAGAGTTGGTAAAATGTTTGGAGAAGTAATCTTATGATTTCCTTACTAACAATCGCGTAATCGCAATCTCCAGTTTTTATAGTTTCGTACGCTTTTTGAATTGCTAATGAATTTGATATGCTGGTTTAATCGATATTGCAGCTTGTGCCAGTTAAACACATACAAAACGAGATCCGGTTCGATAGCAAACCACGGCATAACCCAAAAAGAATATATCCATATGACTAWAATGAAAATAAAAACAATTGCACTTTGAATAACTTCACTTTTACTTGGAAGACAATAGATCAATCTAATTATTTACATGATGCAACCGGTTTATCATATAACTCTCTGCTTCAAATAAACTTATTACTCCGTAGACATTATTTTTTTTTGTTTTTTAGCTCTACAGGATTAATTCCAGCATCAATGACCGCTTCAAACGTAACTTTCGTTGCCATTTTTACTTCTTGAGGAATTATTTGTTTCTATATTACATTAATTCCAAAAAAAAGTTATCAAATTTAGATAWATTAGAAACTCTTCCTAAACGCGATGGTACTTCAGACGATTCATCTAAAAAATAATAATTTAATGAATCAAAAATAACGCTCGTCATTACAATTAATTTTTGTAAAAAAAAAAGTAAACATATTGTTACCTAATTTCCATCTTGTATGATCCTCAGATATGCAATCTTCTCCGTTCATTAGATTTGCCCTTAAATCATTGATATTGTCACTCTTTGAAAATACTCACCATGCTCCAGAGATAAACATTGCACTATCTTTCAAGCCTTCTAATTTCATATTAGCTAAGTGTATCAACACTAGCAGAACTATACACCACCAATACATATAGCAAGTTAAGCTATTCATTGAAACCGCTGTTTATATAGACCATCAAATAAACCTAATTAAAATGGTTAATGAAGCCGCTAAGTTCCGCAAGTTAAATACGATTACTATGGAATACGCTTCATTGACAATGCATTATTATATAAAAGAAATCTTTCCCCCGGCATCTGATGACCATTGATTTCTAATTGTTTTTTATGTAAGAAAGATATTTTCGCATGATCTACAGTGTAAACGATTCGAGATAAATTATTCTTTATATTTTCAAGAAGATTAATTACAAGCTTGTTTGAAAATTTTTTTTAAATGTAATAAATCTGTTGACCAGATGTAAATAGCAATATACTTCCATATTTAATATAGTGTTTTTAGAAATACTTTTCGAACATTCTTAATACAGGATCAAAGTATTTTAATATTACTGATAATTAACGACGTATATCGTTAAAAAGAATTCAGTCACAAGTAAATGTTTTTATTTACCATTTTAATTATTATTCCTTATAGAGCATTATAAGAATCATTAATCTCATGAAATAGCAATACTTGAGAAAATATTTGCAGACGTTAGTATCGCAAGCATAAGAATTAAATTAGATGGTAAGAAGAATGTTGCATTAGTAATATCCAGGAAACGTATCAGATTTTTAAAGAGTAAGAATTACAATTAGTCAAAGAAAAGCTCAAAAAATGAGCATTATAATACATTTTTAACACAAGTACTCTTTGTAATTTATTAGATATTTTTAAAATGTTCTTCATTTTACCGCACTGTTAAATAATAATAAAATAATTATTTATGCGATTTATTTAGCAATTTAAATTCATTTACGTATTAAGCATTGTCATTGTACTTCCATTTAAAAGAAATCTTTCCCACGGTTTCTTATGACCTTTGATTTCTTATTGTTCTTTCTACAGGAAAGATATTTACGTATAATTTACACGGTAAACGATTTGAGATACCTAACACTTTATATTTTCAAAAACATTTAAAACTAGCTTGATATGAATATTTTTTCAAGATGTTATAAATCTGTTAAACACACGTAAATAGCAATATACTTCCATATATAATATGGTTCTTTTAGAAATACTTTTTGAACATTCTTAATGCAGAATCAAAATATTTAAATATTACTGATAATTAACGATGTATATCTTTAAAAAGAATTCAATCACAAGTTATTGTTTTTATTTACCATTTTAATTATTACTCTTTTTATAGCATTCTTCGAATATATTAATCTCATGAAATAGCTGTTTCTAGAATATGTAAGACTGAAAATAATTAAGTACTAATGTCGTGAGTTCAGTAATGACTTTAACGCATAAATGAGTGAGATAGGAAAGGATAAATAAATCTACCAAAACCCTTTTACGCGATACATTGCAGCCTGCCTCGGTATAAAGACTCTCACGAATTTGAGAGAAAAGCCGGGGCAAGCKAAGACTTTATTCGAAACGAAAATGATACAATCAGTGACCTGCGGATAGGTTGAAGAAAGAGTGAGTTAACGCAACTACGTCGCGAAGTACCTTGTGTCGCACGCTAAAAACTCTCTTACATTCCGTCTCCGCCGCAAACCGTTAAGTTAACACAATCTAATTCAGCCCGTTATCGGCCCTAAGGACGTAACGGGCTAAATTAGGCCTTTGTCGCACAAGTCGCCCTGCTTACTTGGTCGTAGCCCGTCCGGCTACAATCCAATCTCACGATGGCAGCCAATCAACAGCTACAAATCCTTGGTTGTGGCCCGTCCAGATACATCCCTATCCCACGATGGCAGTTATCAGAGCTACAAATCCTTCCAGATGATTGACACAAGCCACACACCTTACGCCAGCCTCTCGCTTTGGGTACGCAACGCACCGCTCCCCAAATTCGCACACGCAAGCTGATCTTAACAAAACAACGCTAATATGGCGTAACTCTCTTTTCCACACAGAACCGTTGTCTAAGCTATCCAGATACCAAGTGACTACGTGCACATTCTAGTCCAGGCAATAAAAGGGCCAAGTGCCAATTTTTGACCACTTTGCCAGAAACTTGATATAATGGTAATTCGACGACGCTGAATCGAATGGTGCAAATATTTTTGCAATTGGACCAGGAGATCTTTGAGAAAAAGAGTAAAAAAGGGTAAAAAACGGCCGTATCTTAG
>NW_014569800.1:167688-179382 GCF_001313835.1 Polistes canadensis
CATTATATCAAATTTCGCCCGGCTAGCTAAATTTTCCAAGTTCTCCTTTTGTTGCCTGGACTACTAAGAAAACGAATAGGAGATGGACGAGATAGGCAAGTGGACTGTATAATAAGGAAATTTACTGATAGAGTTTATGTGTAACAAGGTTTATTAAATGTAGCGAATATAAAGGGAGATAACAAATTATAATATGATACAAAAAAATAGTAAAAGATATATTACGGTGTACCAGATATCACGCCACGTGTACCGGAAGTACGTAGCACGAAAAGCCGTTAGAGAAGGTAATAATAAATGTGATATTGAAATAGATAGAAATGATCAGAAGAACAATGCTAAGATGAGAGGTCAGAAAGGATATAGAGATGATCAGAAGTGGAGAGAAAAAGCTAAGATATTACCAGAGAAGTTGATAATGAGAGAGACATAAAGAGATGATCAGATAGAAAACACAACACAAGATTGCCTCGATGAGAGAGAACAAGAGTGAGATGAGATGGAACGATGAGAGATGAGAAAAGAGCGAGATGACGACTATGAGAAGGCGTACGAATTTAGAGACTTTCGAAGACACGTCTGAACTGATTAACTTGTTAAACGATTCTGCCTGGACCACGCAACTTTTCGGTACGAGTTGAGGAACAGAGAGGAAGTGGAAAAAAGACAATACACTAATTAGCGCGTTCCGCGCTAGGAAGAGAGGACAAAAAAACCAATAGGAGAACAACACACAGAGGATGACGTCACACAGGACCAATGATCTATTTACACGATAAGTGGCGTGATCCCTTGTTCAATAGGAACAATCGATACATCTTCTTCTCGAAGATAACAGACGGCGTCTTGATCATGCTGGCCGAGAGGTGCTGTCACCTAGTCTGAGTTGCGCAATTTTCGAGCAACGATTATAAACATTATTCTTTGTTTTGTCTTTATTGTGTTGTATAATAGTTAATGTAAAGTACTTTTAAACAATTATTTTATTAGTATTAAATTTAGTATGTAAATCCATGTAAATAGATCATAACCAAAATTGATTATTTCTTAAGATGCAATGCATTTTTGCAAATTTTAAAGCAAATTAGCAATAAACAATTGTTGATAACATTACATTTTTCTGATTCAAACGTAGTAAGTAGTTTTTTTTTACTTTATTATATACATAATATAATAATGATACAATTATTATCATTAAAGTACATTACAAATCAAAAATTGTGTATAGGAATCATATGTTGTTATTGACTTGCTTTTCTAGAAATCGTATCTATGCATATATTGGTTAAAACCTTCACTAATCATAGCTCGACAAACATTATCAGACTAATATTGATTAGTAATCCTAACTGTCTATTGATGTGTTCTAACATAAAATCTCGTAGAAAGCCTAATAGAGTATAATAATAAGTTTGATCTAAGACGTAACTATTAATATAATTGTTTCTTAGACTTTTAATAACGTCAGGTAATGGTGTAATGTTAAGTTTTGCATACCAATCACCAAACTGAACTTAGGTTCTGATTTTTTCAATTTTTCGAATTCTTATTGCGTGTCTATATTTGATAATGAAAGTATCTGCACTTGTAAAGCAATTTTAAATAAATTAAGGATCGGGTATTAACGTTTCTTTCAATTATTCCTACGGTGTTACTTGTACGGAAAGATTCCGTTTTGAGTGTTAAGAGTTAGTTTATCACGATTGATAAATCAATACTCGTAAGTAACCATTTTTAATTTCACTTTATTAAGAAAAAATGATATTTTCTTTATTTTATAAAATTTAAAACCTAAACGACTATAAAATACGTATCTTTCTTTTTTCTTCGAAAACACTTATTAGGTATTTTCATATATTTTATAAATGAGTGTGCCCGAAAAATAGATAAATGTGCCAAGGATCTGAACAATAATAATCCAGTGTAAATAACGTTATAGCTCTTTTTTGAATTTATGTCTAACAAATATATCTAACTCCCATTTAACACGGTTTATCTATGCGTATCATTCTGCAATAATAAATTGTTCGCATTATTTTTATAGAATACGTATTCCAGCGCGTGACTTCATAGTTTGTCACCGGTAAGAGTCTTACGTAAGATTCGTGCTAGCTGGAAGTAGTGGAATGGAGGTCTCACTCCCCTATTTCTAACAGTGATCACGTGGGGACGTTCAATGCTGATTCGCCGCCGTCGTAACCCCCGTTCCAAAGTCCAAAAAATGTTAACGTTCACATTAGATAGAAGAAAGTAAACTGGTTTCTTATACTCAGTTGATTGTTTTTAAAAAACTAGCTTATTAACAAATGATTCTATTGATAAACTCGATTAAAATATTAGTCAAACAAAAATTTATATGACAATATAGAAAATAAATAGATACATTATTCTAAATACAATTAAAACAACTTTTTTGTAAAACAGATAACAAAGATTTATTGCTCCCACAGCAAGTCTTACAAATGTATTATATTGTATGCCCATGTGTTGGTATTAAATAAATTTATTTTTTTTTTCTGTTTTAATTATTATTCTATTCTATTTAATGTTTTGCCACGTTTTGTATGTGCCATAATGGTGGTTAGGATTACAGAAAGAGAGAGAAAAAGAGAAAATAAAATTATTACAAAAAAAGGCGCACGTGCAAGAACAATAAGAATTTAATCGTCGTTTCCTTGTTTATACAGGTAATATCATATATATTATATTGTAGAAAACTCGTATGCCCGGTTAATATAATTTATAACTTTGTTTACAGATAAGTACTTTTCAGTTTATTTATCTACATAATAATTATAATTGTCTTAAAAAACAATCATTTTGTTTACAATGACGAACGGATTGCAGCTAGCATTAAAATTTGTGGCATCACAAAAGGATAAAAAAACGATCGTAATCGCTATAACCTCAATTAGAAAACAGGAGAGTGAAGAGTATGCGTTACCACAACATATGATGTTTGCAGATGAGTACGCAGAAATAATGAAAACAGAGGTATTAAAAACAATTAAAAAAAAGTAATTATCAAAGAGTCTAAGAATGAACAGTTTAGATAACAATAAATAAAGAATTAGAAAATATATACTTTAATAAAGAGAATAACATAATGTTGAATGACTTGTATTTAGAAAAGGTAAGAAAAAATGATAGAGTAAAGGAACGTAGACTAAAAATGAGCAAATAAAATTTTAAAAAACTTAGTATGTAAACTTATGTACATACGTAAAAAGTTAAATTTCTTTTGCGTAAAAAAAACATTCTTTTTCGCAGCTAATACGCTTAACAAATTTCAGCGTTTGTTTGTGCTAAATACTTTTATTTAGATACATTTTTGTAACGACAGTAATAGGCATTACACTTCCCTGCATTAGTTTTCGATGTCTCCAAAACTGAAACAGAAACTTAAATGCATCCTGATACTGGAAAAAAAGTTGCAAGAGATTATAGTGTAATAAAAATTATTATAGAAAAGAACTTATAAATAACTAATATGCATTTATTTTTCAATTCTTTTGACAGAATATTAATGCACATGGTTTCTTCGTAGTGTTAATATAAAGACGGTTTCTTCCCAAATCTTTAATGATTTCAGTGTTGTCAGCTTCACCTTTTCGTTGTTAAACATGTTGCTCTCTCTCTTTTAGTAAATTGATTGTTCTGCTTTGCAAAGAGAATAAGTTTTCTAATACTTTGAATAAATATTTTTTAAGAAAATTTTTTTATATATTTTAAGTTTTTTTAGAAGCTAGATTATTATTTTATCCATTTGACAGATTCATGTTTTGCTTATTTCTTGTGACTATAGTAGGATTCTGCTTGCATAATAACTTACATGAAATCTTTACAAGGAAAACTTTAGATGAAAGAGAAATCTTTCTATCGTTAATCATTGGAAAATAAAATTTATATGCATAGATAAGATGCTCAAATGGAGACTTTTTCTTGATTATGTTACGGTCTTTGATTAGAATAAAAAATGAAGAGCCTTATACTTAGCTAAAACTATTTAAGAAAGTAGTCTATGTATGAAATATAGGAACATATAAAAAGAGATGCAAAACACCATAAATTAAAGTGAGAAACAATATAATACATTTATCTTACTCAGTAAAGCATTTTAACTGAACAGAATATTGCTATTCTTGTTACTATTGTCTATTATATCATAAGGGTAAAGAGAACAATTGTAATTAATCATGCATAAATAAAACAGCATGTAACCTAGTTTATTTTTTTTAACCTAAATTTGTGATCACTATAGAGAGGTAATAAGAAAAATAAAACTAATAAACAATAATCTATACCTTAGTTAATCTCAAAAAACTAGTAAATAATAAAGCATACCTTTTTTAATCTCCAAAAAATCTTTTAATACTAGTATTTTTAAATAATAAATATTTCTAAAGATTTCTTAAATGATATTTACAGTTTTTTAATATCAATCACCACCGTACGTAACAATTGAATAATTTCAAAACAAATAAATAACTTTTAGTTTTATCTGTTACCGTAAAAGCCGGAAATTCTTCATTTCTGGTAAATCTTAGGCATTGTCAACAATGCAAAGCGCTGTTTGAAAAAGTCGGAAATATGATTTTCTACAGACTTTTCCTAAGCATTGAATATAATATGTCTAAACGTAATGTTAACTTTTCCTACAATAAGTAACAGTGAGCCCTACATAATACCACATCAACATTGACTAAGTTTCAATTTATAGAGGTATGCATAGTATAACGACACGCACAGTCTCAACACCCGCATAATACTCGCTTTTATGTGTGTGTGTTGGAGCGGGGTGTGGGTTGTTAGTGACTTTAAGGAGGTAGGGCGTATTCTGTGTGTGCCTCTGCCCTATAATATATTCTTTTCAATATTGCCTAGATAGCATTTGGTATTCTATAGAATGTCTAAGTATTATGTTCAGTGCTTAGGAAAAGTCCGTAAAAATTCTTCTGTTTCTTACATTGTCAAAAAACAATAGGCTCGGCAATATGAAGGCACACATAAGACACGTATGTAGTACAAAGCTTAGTACAATAGACTATAGAGGCTACGAAGCACTACTTAAACGGGTAGGCCAGTCATTACAGAACAAATTAGTACCCGGAAAGCTAAAAAGGTGCAAATTTATTATTTATGGTAATTTGACGACGCTAAATCGAATAGTGCTAATTTTTTTGCAATTGGATCAGGAGATCTTTGAGAAAAAGGGTAAAAAAAGGGTAAAAAACAGCCGTATCTTAGAATCTAGGCATTAAATCGAAAAAAGTTTCAAACAAAAGTTATAGAGAATTAAAAAATACATAAAAAATGTTCTAAGGTGTATCTTCGTATTTGCAAAAATAAGTGAGAAATATTGATAATATTGATTTTAGGATTAGGGGACAAGCCCTGCCTCTTCGACGGTCTTTACACGCTAGCGAGCTAGTTTGCGTTATCTTAAGGTCTCTCGGTTGTGAATGCGAGTGCGAGTGAGAAAAGAATTTGATATTTCTCTCTTTCTATTTTTTCATGCGATAGCGAGTATTTTTCGTTTTGACGATCGAGTGTCGAGCGCTGTATATATCTATATATATCGGCGTATAAGCGCGGCACTTTTAAATCGAATCTTGATGCTTATGACACGCCGTTTTTTTTATTTATTGTCAAATATATTGAACCTTGATTAAAAGAAAAACAATAATTTATTTTAACAAAAACTATTATTATTTAGTCAAGAGAAAAAATAATGAATTATTTTGTGTCTCAACATATAAAATTAATATGTATAGTTAATTGATATAAAATTTTCGCCTCACAAAAATTTATTTCTATATTACTTATTAACTTAGATAACGTACCATGCGATTTTTTATCCCTTAAAAATACGATGAAAATTTTCTGATTTTAATCTAAGAATATCGATGAATTACAAAACGTTTTTTTGATCCTGATATTATAACGGACAATAGTAAGTAAAATAGCAGTATTCTGATCAGTTAAAATACTTTACCGAGTCCAATTTATGTATTATATTGTTTTTTAATTTAATTTATGTGTGCTCTGCTTTTTTTTATATTTTTTATATTTCATAGATAAACTTTTTTATTAAATAGTTTCATCTAATTATGCGGCTCGACATTTTTTATTCCAGTCAAAGACCGTAAACCCACCCAAGAAAAAGACTTCATTCCAGCATCGAATCTATGCATATAAATTTTATTTTCAAATAGTTAACGATATAAAGATTTCTTTTAACTAATGTCTCCTTTGTAAAGATCCTATGTGAATTATCATGCGAATAGATTGTTGCTGCAGTAACAAGGAATAAGCAAGACATGAATTTATTAAAAAGTAAAAATAATAATCTTGCTTCTGAAAAAAAACAAATATTGTAATTCTTTTAAAAAATAATTATTCAAAGCACTAGAAAACTTATTCTCTCTGCATAGGAGATTAATCATTTTACTAGAAGAGAGAGCTTATTATTTTTAACAACCATAAGAAGAAGCTGACGACATTGAAAACATGAAAGATTTTAGAAGACACCGTCTTCTTTTTATTCACACTGAGAAGAAACAATGTGCACTAGTATTCTATCAAAAAAATTGAAAAAACAATGCATCTCATTTATTTATAAAATGTTTTCTACAATAATTCTTATCAAACTATAATCACTTGCCGCTTTTTGATCAGTATCAGTATACATTTAAATTTTTGCTTTAGTTTTAGAAATTTCTAAAACTAATGCAGAGAAGTGTAATTACTATTAAAATCGTTATAAAAAGTTATTTAAAAGAAAGTATCCATCACAAATAAACGCGGAACGTTGTAAGGCGTATAGGTTGCGAAAGAAAATGTTTTGTTACGCAGATGAAGCATAACTTCTTACGTGCGTACATAAGTACACACACCAGTTTTTGGAAAACAGGTCTTGAGCGGAATAATACAGTATAATTTAGATTCTAAGATTTCTTTAAGGATCATCTAATTTGTACTTCCATTGCACAGAGTTAGTGATTTTTTATATAGGATAGGTTTGTTCTGGTATGAGATTACCATAGGTGAATTATCAGAGCTAAATTCAAAACATAATTCAACTTTAAAGTGAACAGGATTTAAGGTTTTTAGGACGCTGAAGTCTAGTAAGTTGGGAGTTTCGTTATAGGCTGAGGGTATTCAATAGGTTGGTTCACCTGTCGTGTGGATGTCTAGATTTGTGTTTGTTTTGTATAAATGTAGTGTTTTACCTCGTAGTAAAGTTATTTTTGATCCTTAATTTGAATGCTTGCCGTTGAAGTTGCCAGCACCTTAAAATTTATTACTTTATGACTTAAAATAATAGTTCCATTGATCAGTTTAAATTTTGAATCTTGGTGGTTCATAAACAGTTGATAGTTGAAATTAATTACCCTGAGTTATTAAGGTAATTGTGGTGGCATGAAGGTAATCGCGGGCTGTATTAATGTGTATATGATTTTTCATCTCGTTCTGAATAATTATGGCAGTTCTACAATGCGCTTTACCAGAAGGATACTTAATGTCACACATTTTGTAGTATGGAATATTCTTATAGTTTCTATCTGTGAATGAGTTTCGTAAACTCTGTAGAATCTGTATGTTGTAAGTGAATAGGAATACTTTGGTTTCTTGAATTTGTTGTTGTAATTCGTTGCTTTTCCAAAGCGCTATTCTTATTTGCGTATCCACTATTTGCTGTTAAGCAGCGTATTTGTTAATAGTTGATGCATTTGTTTTTTTAAAATAGAATTTTGTTCTATTATTATTTTAGTTATGATTTCAGTGTGTTTAATTGATGGTTTAAATAATTTTTTTATGTCTGATGTCTCCTCTGTTTTTAAGTCTTCTAAATTTATATGTACTCGGTTAGTCACTTCGGCGTAGCTTCTTTTTGATGCAGTTTATTTGAATATTAGTATCTAATCTCTGTTGTTATTTTTGTTTGGTTTATTGTAGTAATGGCTTTCTTTATATAAGCCGCGTCTATGGTGGGTTCTCCCAGTACTTTTTTCCTTGGCGTAGACAAATTTTTTTTGTAGTTGTTTGCTTGTTTCAAATCCTTTATAATTTATTAAATGGTTACTGTTACATTTTACACACCTGACGTTTTCAATTTTGCTTTATTGAGGACAGTGTGTTGTTAGATTTTTTTTTGCCCATTTGACACAGGCAGAATTTCGATTGCAGCAACTTTTTGTGTGTCCATAGGCTTAGCTACGTTTGCATTGTAGTTTTCTTTTTTATGTTTTAGGTGGTTCGACTTAATTTATTGTATTTAGCAGAGTATTATATTCATATATGTTTCTGTTGTTTTCCTGAGGAGCTAGTTTGAAAAAAATAAAGGTAGCGTCTGTTTAGTATCGAGAATTTCGTTATAATATTTATCGATCTTATCTTGTTTCCAAGTTTGTCTTATTTATTTGTTATTTTAACTGTATTTGACTATGCATGAAGTCCTCGAATTACGATTTTATAGCTCTTTCTAGCATCTTTAGTTTTTAGTTCATTTATTACCTTACTAAACGTATTTTGCGTAGTAGTTTGTACTTTCACTTTGTTATCTTTAATTTATTTTATTTCATAGTAATTTTTTTTACCTGTTTTATTCAATAACTCGAGCAGAGGGTTTATGATTTTCGCGTCGATGTATATTGCTTGTGGTTTTATCGCTTTTCTCTTTTCTACTTTTCCTGTAGTGGTTTGTGGTGCATTTAAATCGTCAAGTTAATTAAAAGAGTTGCTCAAGGGTACGTCTTAAAGCCATTTTGTTGGTAATAGTATGAAAAAGTTATTATTGTTTGTTTTTGGTTCATCCATCTTGAGCTTTTTTCAACCCTTTAATTTGGTTAACTTAGCGGAAATCCAGTTTGGCGAATCTATAATATAGACGGGCTTTTATCATCGATCCTGATTATTCTCTTTTGTGTACAAGCAAGGTTAGAGGACTGTTTTGTTTCCATCGACGGTTGACCTATTTCAGTATTAGCTCTTCTACAAATAATGTAACTGCTGCCATTAATAATTATTTTAAGAGGTGGGATGTTTTTTATTTCAATGGTCAAATCATTTTTGCTGTAGGCTTGAACACGGTTACCCGCGTGGGTTTAGCGCTACCATGCTAGGACACTGGTCACTTCGCACTTGTATCTGCGATGTAAACATAACGTACGTTACACTGTATTTCAACGTATTTATTATTTAAATACTTATATTCTCAGAAGTGATAAATAAACACGTCCGTATTTACTAACGACTACTGGGGAAAATATAGGTTTCCGTAGAATTGATGAAAGTATTTGCAATGGTTATTGTAATCTTCTTTTCGTAAACATTAATTCATGTTCCTTCTAACAAGAATATTTGTAATTATTAATGCACAATTTTGCGTTAAGGATAAAAAATGATAATAAAATAGTAACCGAAAAAATTAAATATTTCTAATATATATAATAATTTATAGCCGTACGATAACCTTTTGATCTATTTTGCTTTCACTAAATCAAGCATAGTCACATGATTGGATTAATTATAATAAGATGAAAATTCTCGGCGTCAATTAAATTTTGTAGTCTCTTTCTCTCTCTTTTTCTTTCTCTTGTCTAAGATCTTAGTTGATATTGTTTAACTGGCTATGATTTGTGAAAAAGCTTTAGGCTACTGCGTTAATACGCGATCTACATAAAGCTCCAAGGTTCAGCCCGTGTGTGATGTGTTAGAAAAATCGCAATTTTTTTTTTTGGAGAAATTGATTCCTCCTATGTCTACAATATGATGGTAAAATTATTTTCTAATATTTGAATTTGTGGAAAAGTTACAGCTATTAGAAGAGCACGCTTTGAGAGTGCTTAGTTAAGCGTTGTTGCTCCAGGCATATTGTGACATGTTAGCCTGTTATCTGATTTCTTCAAAACAAATGTACATTTATTTATATATATATCAATGCATAAATATGAATTATCTTTAACGAAGGATTTCAAGTAGTGTTGCGTATTATATGCCACGAGTGAGAAGGGCGAAGCGCCGGGGCGGGTACGGCCCTGCCGAGACGTGAGACACGCATAACAAAGCAGTGTCTTTGTTTTTGGTGGTAGCCACGGTAGCGTCAAGATGCTTGTAAGGGCTCCTACTTTCTTCAAGCTCGCGTTTTCCCACCACTATTATTACGCCAATCACATGTATCGACAGCCGCGTTATGCTCGGGCTTTTCGGTGATTGGTGCAGCATTGCATCGCTATTTTGTATAAAGCCCAGCGCGTTCTTGCGCCTATCATCACTCTTGATTCATCACGCGTGAGGCATCGCTCGAGATTCATCTAGCTTASATAGCTGAGACTTGCGAGAACTACTTCGAGGAGAATCATTTGTATTGCGCATTACTACATCATTTAAGTTCGGCCAGCGACAAGGGACAAAGGCGGTCCTGCATGTGGCTAGAATTATCCTGATTTGTACGGATTCTTCGTCAACGTTTTCAACCAGGGTTTTTATGCCGAAAGGCTTTTCCCTGACGAGCAAACTAAAGTGTACTTTTTAGTACTGACTGGGCTCAAATATATTTGTTATTGTGTTTTATTTTCCTATCCTCCTTCCCATTAATAAACAATCTCGATATTAACTGTGAGGGCATTTTTTAATTCACTATAATCCACTGGAGTACCAATTAAGACATCGGTCGCCACAACAACTATATATACTGTAAATGGGAATTCAATCGTAACGCTCAAAACAAAGTTGTAACATTGTTTTTTGAATTTTTGTTTTTTTTTTTTTAGCTCTACAGGATTAATTCCAGCATCAATGACCGCTTCAAACGTAACTTTTGTTGCCATTCTTTCTTCTGGAGGAATTATTTGTGTCTGTATTGCATTAATTCCAAAAAAAAAGTTWTCAAATTTAGATATATTAGAAACTCTTTCTAAACGCGATGGTACTTCAGACGATTCATCTAAAAAATAATAATTTAATGAATCAAAAATAATGCTTATCATTACATTTAATTTCAATAAAAAACAGAATGAACATATTCTTACTGTTCGAGAGAGAAAAAGATTAGTAGATTTAAATGAGATGCTCTAAGAGAAGACAAGGAGATAGGCGAGATAGGCTAGTGGACTGTATAAATGAGGAATTTACTGGTAGAATTTATGTGTAACAAGATTTAATAGATATTATGTACAGAAMAATAGAGATAGCGAAAGTATAATAGATTTTTTACAAGCAGTAATAGATAAGCTACGCCACGTGTACCGGAAGTACGTGGCACGAGAGGCCGATGTAAAAAAGGAAGGAAAATGTAGTAATGAGAAACGATAGAATTGATGAAGCGAAGAGTACAATAATTAGAGGTCAGAACGAATAAAGAGAGGTTCAGATTATAAATGAAGGTTGTGAGATTACCTGAGAAGTCGTTAGTGAGAGAGAGTATAAAGAGATGTTCTAGATGAGGAAAAGAGAGATGAGAGATGCGATGGAACGGTGAGAGAAAGTATAAAGAGATGGTCTAGATGAGAAAAAAGCAAGAGTGAGATGAGATGATCGGTTAGAGATGAATATGAAGCGAGATGAAGACTATGAGATGATTCACAAATTTCAGAGATTGTTAAAGATACGTCTGCACTGTTTAACTTCGTAAAAGATTGTGCTGGACCACGCCACTTTTCGGTTCGATTAGAGGAACAGAGCGGAAGTGGA
>NW_014569800.1:179507-183740 GCF_001313835.1 Polistes canadensis
AATAAGAACAATCGATATGTCTTCTTCTCAGCGATAACAGACGGCGCATTAATCATGCTAGCCGAGAGGTGCTGCTATCTAGTCTGAGGGGCGCAATTTTCGAACACTTACATAATTTTCATCTTGTATGATACTCAGATATGCAATCTTCTCCGTTCATTTGATTTGACGTCAAATCATTGATATTGTCACTCTTTGGAAATTTTCTCGATTCTCCAGAGATGACCACTGCACTATCTTCCAAGCCTTCTAATTTCATATTAACTAAGTGTATCAACACTAGCAGAACTATACACCACCAATACATATAGCAAGTAAAGCTATTCATTGAAACCGCTGTTTATATAGACCATCAAATAAACCTAATTAAAATGGTTAATGAAGCCGCTAAGTTCCGCAAGTTAAATACGATTACTATGGAATACGCTTCATTGACAATGCATTATTGTATAAAAGAAATCTTTCCCCCGGCTTCCGATGACCATTGATTTCTAATTGTTTTTTATGTAAGAAAGATATTTTCGCATGATCTACAGTGTAAACAATTCAAAATATCTTATTCTTTATATTTTCAAAAAGATTGAATAAAAGCTTGTTTGAAATTTTTTTTTACATGTAATAAATCTGTTGATCAGATGTAAATAGCAATATACTTTCATATTTAATATAGTTTTTTTAAAAATATTTTTCGGACATTCTTAATGCAGAATCAAACTATTTAAATATTATTTATAATTAACGACGTATAACATTAGGGAAATTTATATCAAAAGTAAAATCTTTCTATTTACAATTTTAATTATTATACCTTTTAGAGCATTATATGAATCATTCATTAATCTCATAAAATAACAATACTTAAGAAAATATTTTCAGATGTTAGTATCGCACGCATAAAAATTAAATTAGATGGTAAGAGAAATGTTACATTAATAATATCCAGGAAACGTATCAGAGTTTTAAAGAGTAAGAATTACAACAAGTCAAGGGAAAACTCAAAAAAGGAGCATGATAATACAATTTCCACACAAGTACTCTTTGTAACTTGATAGATGTTTTTTTAAATGTTCTTCATTTTATCGCACTGTTAAAGAATGATAAAATAATTATTTATGCGATTTAATTTACATATTAAATGCTATTACGTATGCAGCGTTGTCATTGTACTTCTATTTAAAAGAAATCTTTCCCACGGTTTCTGAACGCCTTTGATTTCTCATTGTTCTTTCTATAGGATAGATATTTGCGTATAATCTACACGGTAAACGATTGGAGATACCAAACGCTTTATATTTAAAAAAATATTTAAAACTAGCTTGATATCAAAATTTTTTCCTGATCTTATAAATATGTTGAACACATGTAAATAGCAATATAATTCAATATTTAATATTGTATCTTTAGAAATACATTTCGAACATTTTTAATGCAGGATCAAAGAATTTAAATCTTGAAGAAAATTAATAATGTACAATATAAAAAAGAATTTATTTACATGTAAAGTATTTTCATGTGACTGTTTAATTAATATTTTCTTTAAAGCAGTAAACGAATCTTTCTTTAGTCTCATAAAATAGCAATACTTAAGAAAATATTTTCAGATTTTAGTATCGAATACATAAGAAACTTTAAAAGGAATTATGTAAGATAGGAAGAACTATGACGCAGTATTTATATCCGGGACACTTAGGAGATTTTTAATGTGGGGGAATAACAACCTGTTTAGAGAAAACTAAAATCGTTTGTCAAAAAATTGTATTTGTGGAGAGTATTTAAGGCGATTTGAAATTTACAGCAACTATCTTGGTTTATTGTTTACTTGTATTGTATGTGGGAAAAATCAATTACTTTTTTTACTAGTAGAGAGCGAATACCATTTGCTTTGTTTTTAAAACCTTTCTAAAAAATATTTCTTTTATATCAACTGATTCTACTATGATTTATTACTTTAAATTGTCTATGAATCATTACGTGTTATATTATATGTTTATTGATGACGAAACAATAGACTTCACTGAATGTAAAACATGTTGGTTTGTTAAACAATAATTAAATAAAATTAAGAAGTTTAACCTTTGGTTTTCTGGCCTTWGTTTCTGTAAATCTTTGAACAAATTTAGATATTTATAAGAACAGTACCATTTACGAAATACGGACAGCAAATCTTTTGCAAAAACGTAGTTTTAGGATTTCGAAAAGAATCTTTATAYTTATTTACTTTTCAGCAGCGTGACGAGTTACAACGCACTCTCGTTAACGTAACATCGTCCAAGCGATTCCTCAGCTTGGAAAATTTGTTTCTTTGATTTTATTTTTATAGTTTTATTTTATATTTTAGGTAYTTTTAAGTATGTTTAATTTACTTTATCCTTTTTTTAATTATTTTAAAGTATGTCTTCTCACTTTTATAGGGAATTTAATAAAATTAATTGCATTTGTATTATGAAGCGAGAAAAGTTCTTGAATCTGTACTTCTTTTAGCGCGTTTGAGAAAAAATAAAGAAAGTGAATTTTTACGATACGCAAGAGTTATGTTACGGTGTAGGAGGTATGAGTTCACACACGTAAGTAATAACGAATGATTTATTTCTTTCAGGTAAGTGATTAAATAGCCCTATTAGTAGGGAGCAAATAAGTTCTGGAAAGCTGCTAATGTGCAAAATAATGTTTATGATAATTTGACGACGCAGAATCGAATGGTGCAAATTTTTTGGCAATTGGATGGCGCAACTCCAAAAAAAGGGTGAAAAGGGTAAAAAACAGATGTATCTTAGAATCTAGGCATTWAATCGAAAAAAGTTTCAAACAAAAGTTGTGTAGAATTGAAAAATACATAAAAAATGTTCTTTTGTGTATCTTCGTATTTGCAAAAATAAGCGAGACATATTGGTAAAATTGATCTTAAGAGTAGGGGATAAGCCACGCTTCTTCGTTGATCTTTACACGCGAGCGAGCTAATGTGCGTTATCTTGGGGTCTCTGGGTCGCGTGAATGCAAGTGCGAGTGAGAAAAGAAATGGATATTATCTGTTTAAGCGATAGCGAGTATTTTTCTTAGGGCCATCGATTGTTGAGTGTTCTGTATTAAATATTTCTGATATTTTTTCATGCTGTAGCGAGAATTTTTCGTTTTGGCCATCGAGTGTCGAGCGTTATGTATATCTATATATATCTATATATATAAATATATTGGCGTATAAGCGCGGCATTTTTAAATCGAATCTTAATGCTTATAGCACGCCGTTTTTTTATTTATTGTCAAAAATACTGAACCTTGATTAAAAGAAAAACATTAATTCATTTTAACAGAAACTATTCTTATTTAGTCAACAAATTATGTATTTTAGGAAATTTTAAATTGAAGATTTGTTGTCTCGTAAATATTTATTTGTGTATCAAATTGAATACATATTTGAAAAAGAAGAATTTTATATCTCCACATAAAATTAATTCAAGATATACAGGAAAAGATATTCTAAAAACGTGAAATTTATTTTTTGACATCACATACATTGATTCCAGAAATTAGGAAGACTCATGCATAACGCACACTTTGAACCAAAAATTAAAGTTTACTCCTATCGGACGATAATTCGCCCCATAATAACATATGGAAGCCCGATTTAGTTAAACCAAAAGGCGGCAACGATGGAAAAAATCAGAACATTCGAACGAAAATGTCTACGTGCTTGCCTGGGAAAATATAGAACAGCTGATTCAAACTACGAAAGATAGATCAGCAACGAAAAATTATATGATCTATCAAATACGTGCAGAATATATACGCATATTCTCAAACTAAATAGAGATTATTTCGCCAACACAAGGAAAGTACCAGGCAATAGTCTTATATCAGCCATAATATACCCAAACGACTCTTACTTCAAGAAATCGCTAATGACAGGGACATACAACCCGAAGCATTCATATACCTCGATAAGAATGGATACATCCAACACAACAACAACGTCCCAATAATATACCACATTGGTATAAAAGCAAGAATAACAACAATAGAATATAACCAATACATGGACAGCAATAATCAATCCAACTGCTGGATATACAAAATGATGCTACCCAAGAAAATGATGCTACCCAACAAAAAGAATCGCTATCGCTTAAAGAAATCTTATCCATTTGTTTTCTCACTCGCACTCGCATTCACGACCGAGAGACCTGAAGATAACGCACACTAGCTCGCTCGCCTGTAAAGACCGACGTAGAGGCGTGG
>NW_014569800.1:183913-186815 GCF_001313835.1 Polistes canadensis
ACCCTTTTTCTCAAAGATCTCCTGATCCAATTGCAAAAAAATTAGCACCATTCGATTCAACGTCGTCGAATTACCATTATATTAAGTTTTTGGCCGGGTGCTCAAAAAGTCGGCACTTTGCCTCTTATTGACTGGACTATTCTGTTCGACGAATACAAAGAAATAAACCAAAAGCGTAAACATTGACATTGTAAACGCCAAATATATATATGTATATATATATATAAGGATCACGGATAGCCGTAAAGCATTAGGTGCATCATAATTGTACATGACGTTGCGAGCAGAGTAACCGGCCTTTATGTCTTAAAAAATTCATTATAATTATATCTTTTGTTTATTATGAACACATATAACAATACTTGCTTTGTAAAAATAAATAAACATTTAAAAAATAAATAAAAATGTGTCGTCTCTGCTTCTCACGCGGGTAGTTACCGTCCGATTCTTCGAGGGGGAATTATTTTTTTTTTTAAGTTTTTCTATCCTTAAGTTATACAAATTATTTTTACATTTCTTAATGTTTCATTATATACAGGAAAGAAAATTAAAATATTACAAAAAATTTGGAGCAATAAATTTTTTACTATCTTGCGCAAGTAAAGGAAGATTTGTTGCTTGAATTACAGTTATCATTTTATTTTTTTAATATAAAAATATATTATTCTTTAATATAGTAACAAATAACAATATGTATCTATCTATATCTTTCCTGATAATCCACCAGAGATCGAAATAAGTGGTAATCCGATGGTGCAAGATTAGGGCTATATGGTGGGCGTAACATCTATTCCTGACCAATATCAATCAGTTTTTTCCGAATGGCCAAATACGTTTGCGGCCTAGCATTGTCCTGGTGGAAAATGACACCTTTACAATTGACAAATTCTTGTCGCTTTTCCTTGATTGGTGCATTCAATTTATCCAGTTGCCGACAGTAGACCTCCGAATTAAAGGTTTGGTTCCTTGGAAGCAGCTTAAAAAACACCGGACCTTTCCCATTCCACCAAATTGACAGAAA
This sequence comes from Polistes canadensis, assembly GCF_001313835.1. NCBI lineage: Eukaryota > Metazoa > Arthropoda > Insecta > Hymenoptera > Vespidae > Polistes > Polistes canadensis. Next base: position 184,935 of record NW_014569800.1, read on the forward strand.
AATTTTCTTTTTTTGGATCTTTGTGCCTTTGAAGTGGCTTGCGATGACTCATTAAGCGTGCACCACGATCGTTTTCGATTGACATTGTGGTATACAATCAACTTTTCGTCTCCAGTGATGATTCGTTTTAAAAACGGATCAAATTCATTGCGTCTAAGCAATAAATCGCAAACGTTGATACGCTGTGTCAGATGAATTTCTTTCAAATCGTGCGGAACCCAAATATCCAACTTCTTAACGAGCCTAAAACGTTTTAAATGATTCTCAATGGTTGTATGTGAAACATTTACCTTCTCTGCAATCTCTTGTGTAGTTATGTGACGATCCGTTTCGATGATGGTTTTAATTTCATCCTCAGTCGGCTTAACTGGTCGACCTAAACGTTTGTCATCTTTAAGATAAAAATCTTCAGAACGGAATTTTTTAAACCAATTTTGGCATTGCCTTTCTTTAAGGGCTTCATCATCATACACATCACGTATCTTTTTTGCGGCTTGCCTTGCGTTCTTTCCTTTACGGAAATAATAAAGCAAGATATTGCGAAAATGTTCATTTTTGCACTCCATATTAATATTGATATAAAGAAAGAACATTAAGATAATATCTTCGCAATGATTTTATACCGCTAAGTAAGGATTACAGATAACGTATATAATAAAAAGAAAATCATAACATTAACGAGTATTATAAAAATGGGAGTGAGACATCAATGATCAAAATCGGCAATTTCTTTCTTGCCAACACAATATTATTTGGTAATATTGTAAAGGAATATTTTCTCATGATTACAATGTAGTTTTTTATTGTATTGTATGCAAGATAATAATGCAAATTCTGTACATTGTATACGTGTGGGATTTCTTATATATATCGTAACAGGAAAGTCTGCCAGAAGACGCTCCTCGACGTCACATGCCCCTAGATAATTACGAATTTGCAAATCGACGGTTAGGAAATGCTAATATTATTGAAATAAGCAAATAATATTAAGCGATTCGTCGATTGCAAAAGCAACGTCAGACGTTGTTGCCATAATGTTAAACCTTTTTGTCATGGAGAAAAAGGTTGTTGGCCCTCTTCTGCCAGCCGTCTAATAGCTCGGAATATTTGAAATTCTTTACAAACTGTAAGTTYTTAACTTGTACAATTTTTTTCATTGTTAGAAGCGATAACGTCAGTTTTTGATATTAGATTCTCTTACATTACACTCTATATCTGATGTGATATAATATTCTTGATTTGAGTTTTTATTTGTTTCTTGTATTATATTCTATTTTAATGTATAACTTTAATTGCCTTATTACCTTTATTAATATTAATAATTACATGTTGTTGATGCGACCGATGCCTTAATCGGTACTCCAGTGGATTGTAGTGAATCGAAAAATGCCCTTACAGGTGATATCAAGATTGTTTATTAATGGGAAGGAGGATAAGAAAATAAAACACAATAACAAATATATTTGAGCCCAGTCAGTACTAAAAAGTACGCTTTATTTGGCTCGTCAGGGAAAAGCCTTTCGGCATAAAAACTCTGGTTGAAACGTTGACGAAGAATCCGTACAAATCAGGATAATTCTGGCCAAGTACAGGACCGCCTTTGTCCCTTGTCGCTGGCCGAACTTAAATGATGTAGTATTGCGCAATACAAATAATTCTCCTCGAAGTAGTTCTCGCAAGTCTCAGCTTTCTAAGATAGATGAATCTCGAGCGATGAATCAAGAGTGCTGAATGCTACGTGCCGAATGCCCCAATGATGAGTGCCAACAGGCGCAAGAACGCGATTGGTTTTATACCAAAAAGCGATGCAATGCTGCACTAATCACTGAAAAGCCCGAGCATAACGCGGCTGTCGATACATGTGATTGGCATAATAAATGT